>NW_020955535.1:96825-100775 GCF_003031625.1 Empidonax traillii
AACACTTCCTGGGCTCTGTCAGCCTTCAGGCCACAACCACTGCCCTGGGGAGTCTGTTCTAGTGCCCAAACACCCTCTGGGTGAACCTTTTTCTAAGTGTAAGAACAGATCTTTCTAAAAGAATATATAGTGCATTTTTCCTAAGACTGCAGGCTTGGATGAAAAAGCAAATAATGTCAAAACAGTAGAAATCACTATAGTATTTGACTTTACACCAGAAACAACTTGTACAAGAACTGGGAGGATATGAAACGAATATGTAGATGTTGAACTTTTAACAACTGGTTGACTGATAGTTTTTGACATGTAGTTGCAAACAGAGTGTATATTTAGTTGGGTTTCTAAGCAGAAAATACTGAAAAGAGAGGTTACTGAGACACAAAAAAAAAAGTATGCTTTTATCAACTGTCAAGTTGATCACGAAGGAATAAAGAATAAGGTATTAGCCTCTTTCCTCTTGGAAATTAGTGACTTTGGAAAAAATAATGAATTCCAAGTGTAACACGGTTAGAAGGGCTAATATGACTCCTAGATACATAAACTTATATATCTGAGGATTTCTGAATGTATGAACAGAAATTACATGGCCTCTCAGTTTGATAAGGTGTCAAAACTGCAGGATTGCTCCTTCTAGTTCTGGTCTCTACACTTCAGGATGGGTATCAAAATAATAGAAAGGTCACATGTGTAATTTAAGATGACCACCAATTATCACATACAGAACTGAAAATTGTATTAAAGATTCCTCTATCTGACTGGCAACCACACAGAAAGACCTAACCTAGTCTAACAAGCTCAGAAAAAAGTCATGAACTTTTAACAGGCAAGGTCATTAACCATCAGAACGATTCATCAACAGGTACAACAGATTTTCTATTATTGGAAAACTTTAAACCAATATTGGTTGTTTTCCTGAAAGCTCTGTTGCTACTCAAGGAGAGGTAATAGGCTTGAAAAAGAAATCAGTTAAATCAAGTCCTATGGCTTATATATACTGGATAGTTACTATAGTTCCTTCTGGCTTTGAAAACTGCTACACTAGGAGAAGAGTAACATATTTAAAAGCTATAACTGGGATTTGAGGATCAGCATGCAGCATTTTCCTGTTTAACATTTGAGTGGATGACTTGGGTGTCTTTGTTGTGGTCAGGGTACATGATGAGACAGTGATTTGCAAATTCTGTCGCATTTAGTGTTTCCATTATGAGTACAGAGAGAGACCTATCATTGTTTGGGCTTATTTTACATTAGCAACCTGATGCTGAAATTTCTGGAAAGGCTGGAAAGTAAAATCCTTAGTTTCACAGAGAATCTTGAGTGTAACATGAAGTCGTGGTCCTTCAGCTTCTCATTGAAAGTTCTGAAAATGGGCTGGGGAAAGCTTAACCATCTGTTCAAGCTTTCTCTGTCACAGATATTGACATTTGCTAAAGGCAGCTCTGCTTTTCCCAAACAGCTCCCTTCTGTCCACTCATTACAGCTCTGAGCCAATCAAACCCTGTGAAACCCAGTTGCTTAACTCCTCTTTACCATCTAATTTGGATCTCTTTTCCCAAGTAGCCCCTTCTGGTTTCCGCAAACATCCTCTGAGACCTTGAGAAAAAGGTAATTGTATATCTTCTGCTACAAATACCCAGCTGTTTATCTAAACTCATTTCACACAACTTCCAGCTGCTTATCTGCTCTATTGAAGCAGTAAGCTCTTGGCTGTAAAGACCAATTAATCAACAAACCAAGGCAGAATATCTTATTGTGAGGACCCTGATTTAATTTATAGAACCATAGTATTAGGTTGAAAGGGACCATAATGATGAAAGATCATCTAGTTCCAACCACCCTGCCATGGACAGGGACACCTTCCACTAGACCAGGTTGCTCAAAGTCTCCTCCAACCTGACCTTGAACTTCCAGGGGTTCAGCATCCACATCTCTGGGCAGCTTGTGCCAGTACTTTATCATCTTCATAGGAAAGAATTTCTTCTTAATAACTAATCTAAATCTACCCCCTTCCAGTTAAAACCATTCCCCCTTGCCCTATCACTGCATACCCTTGTCAAAAGTCTCTCCAGCTCTCTTGTAAGCCCTTTTTAAGCATTGGAAGGTTGGAAGAAGGTCTCCCTGGAACCTTCCCTTCTCCAGCCTGAGTAACCCCTGCTCTCTCAGCCTGTCTTTGCAGAAGAGGTGCTCCAGCCCTCTGATCATCTTTGTGGTCTCCTCTGGACTCACTCTAATAGGTCAACATTCCCAGAGCTGGACACAGTACTGCAGGTGGGGTCTCACCAGAGTGGAGAAGAGGGGAAGAGTCACTTCCCACAACCTGCTGGTCACACTTCCTTTTATGCAGCCCAAGCTCCAACTGGCATTATGAGCTGCAAGTGCACGTTGTTGTTGTATTGCCATGCATCAATAAGTTAACAAAGACCTCGGGAAGTTCACAGGGCTCACACTGTGAGAAATAATGCAGAGCACATTAACACATCTTTTCCCCCCATATGTTCTTTTAAATCACATAAATCCACTCTGAAGCCTAATTTTGACTCTGTCAGGGGTCTTTTATTATGTTATTATGATCACATGTAACAGCACAAAATCAGTGATGTAAATCTATACATAACACATGTTATTTAATAGTTTTCAAAGTGCATTGAAAACTCAGTCTGCTCCCACAAGTTTACTGTGCCTCCACATTTAAATCTATGTCAAAGTATCCTTCCCACAAGCAGTTTCATGGTGACCAATCAGGCTTAGTCCCATTTTACTGTACATCTGCTCTGCTGTGATTAACATATTTAAAAAACCAAGAACATGACAAACAGGAATTATTAAACACCACTAGCCTGGGTGGAAAAAAAAAAAAAAAAAAAAAAAAAAAAAAAAAAAAAAAAAAAAAAAAAAAAAAAAAAAAAAAAAAAAAAAAAGAGAAAGTTTTATTGAGATTAATAAAACTACAAGGGTAATAAGAAAAATCTTTCAACTCATGGCAAAACAATCCCTTTTATAAGATTTCTGATATTTAGGGTTATTGAGTCTGGAATTACTCCATCCTAGTTATTGATTTCCAAGTCTACATGATTATTGTTCTTTAAACATTGCAGAGTCACACTGTGGTTTGCTGCAGACTCTAAACCAACAAGCAGCAGGAGAGCCACTTGAGCCCCAAAGCCAGAACATACCATCTTCAAATGAAACATGAAACTTCTGTTTAGACTTCTTTGTTTGTCAAAATTACATCTCACCTACCTCCCTTCCTTCCTCTAGCTTGCTATTCAGTAATTAGAAACAAATTTTGTTGTCATTTCTTCCTTTATATTAATCAGTGGGAGCAGACTGACTCACTCCACTACAGAACATGAAAGTCCCGCAAGGTCATCTGCCCTTCCCTCCACTGGAGCAGGAAGTATAAGCTGATGCTCAATGCAGTCAATGCTCAGATATCTCTACCTTCTCTTTTTTTAGCCTAATAGATAAGTTATCAGTGAAGTTTCTCCTTAATTCATTATTTTAAGTTTCTATTTTCATTTCTTAAAATGTGTAGATGAAGAAGGAGTCTGCCAAGTAGACATTTCAGGGAACCATGATTTCAAGTAGATGAAAACTCCACTAAATAAAGACTCTCTATACTGCCAGAGGAGTCTAAAGACAACTTTGGTCTATCTTCTTAGCATAAGGAGTCAGGTTCAGAAATCTAAAAACATCATGATGTCCAGAAGGACCTGCTACTCATAAAGCCAGAGGCCCCAGCCTAACGTGCTGGGGCAACAGTGCCCAAATTCAGAACAGAGAGCAGCTCCAACATCCTACACACACACACAGAGGCATGGAGAGCACAGCACAGGGAATAAAAGCTGCAGATTAGCGTCTGACACTTGCTTTTGTCCAGAAAGCAAGATTTTGCCATCTACAAGACAATAATGCACAAAATTCCAGCTGTGTTGAGCTCTGCACATAAA
>NW_020955535.1:101011-123935 GCF_003031625.1 Empidonax traillii
TCAGAACAGAGAGCAGCTCCAACATCCTACACACACACACAGAGGCATGGAGAGCACAGCACAGGGAATAAAAGCTGCAGATTAGCGTCTGACACTTGCTTTTGTCCAGAAAGCAAGATTTTGCCATCTACAAGACAATAATGCACAAAATTCCAGCTGTGTTGAGCTCTGCACATAAACTTTCTCTGTTGCCCTTTAAACTTGAGAAAAATGAGATTTTTCTTTGTTCTCCTTCAAGAGATATTCTCTTGATTAAACAGCTCTTGCACCTCCTCTGAGTGAGGCTGCACTCGGACAGCAGGCAAAGGGAGATTGATTTTTCAAGATGCCTGTGAAAGGGAGACCCTTTGGTCTTTTCACTGGTCATGACACAGATCCAGAGAAGAGAGGAGGCTGTGTGGGATATCTAATGGGCTAGAAACAAAACTGAAAGCCATTACTGATATCTGAATATCTGTGCAGTGTTTAGCAGAAGAGTCTCACCACACTTCAGCCTCTCAGTCAGGAGAAATTACAATGCCATATGAATAATAGATGAAGTGCTATTTTGATGATGTAAATTAGTATTAATGCAGAAGATTATTTTAATAGGGTGCATAAACGGAATTTTCAGTGCTGAAAGGAACCCTAATTAAATCTGATTCTTTCAACCATTCGCTGCTATGCCACTCAGCATTTTGGCAGGGGGGAGGCTGTTTGTTTTCTCTAACACTTATTTCTGTCTCCTCTTTAAATCATTTATTGTTATATTTAGTCACTACAATCAAAAAGTAAAATAAAACCCTAATGATGAAGTCAAACAAGAAGCATTTTAATAATGCAGAGCACGCTGCACCAGAAGGAAAATATGCCAGCACCTAGGGAGAGTCATACTGGGGACAGGCATGCTTTAATGCTAGGAAGCTGGAGAAACTACTTTCCACTCCTCTCGCTTGTTTTCCTGTAACAAAATTTTGGAATTTCATCAGCACAGGACAGCCAAGAACCGTTCCTGCAGAAAGCACAAGGGATTTTGCTGCCTTGACCTTCGCTTGGGTTGTTGTGTACAGCAGGGTCACACATGTACAGTGGTGCACAGTCACCATTGCCACGTAATTGGAACGCTGCATTAGATCTGCCTTGGGAAAAACAGGCAGTCACGGAACATCTTTCAAAGGTTTTTGTCCCACAGGAATTTCCCATTCAGCATGTGTCTACCCAAAGCCCTCTTCACATAAGAGTGACCAGCCTACTTGGAGTGCCCTTCTGGAAGCTCAAGTGCTTTTAAATAATGTTTTCTAATCCATGTGTAGGAAAAAGAATTATATCAATGAGATTACTGTGCAGCCTGTCACGTGCTGTGCTAGTCTTTCGAGCAATATTTATGACCATGTCTTGTGCTATAAAGCATAATGAACAATGACAAAATATCAATGACATATTCATCTGAAGAATCGTCATTTATATGTTTTATGACAGGGCTGTTTCATAATTTATTGTAAAGTTGCTTTGTGTAGTAAATACATTATCTAGTAATTTTTAAGGTATGTTCACAATACATTATAACAGCACTGAGATTAAACTCAGTTGTTTATTACAGAGGCATTTCTAATCTGGTACAAATCATAAAGGAGAAGCCAGGAGTGACTCATCAGCTTGGTAGAAATTTCAGTTAATGAAATACTTACATGAGAACAATAGTTGCTGTCAAATTGGAAGGCCATTGACAACAGACTGCCGAACTTCTGCATTCAGGAGACCAAATGAGGCTTATTTCAAGCTGCTTTGCTTTTGTTCTGGTGATGTTGATACAGATATAAATGCCTGTTTACAGGAGAAAAAGAAAAAAAAAAGGTTTTTTGAGTCACTCCCCTGGACAAAGAAGACCACAGGGAGTTTAGGTTTTTAGGTTGTCCTTCTGTGACCTTCAATAACATCTCTCCCAGATACAGGCAGAGGTTATCACTTCTGCGGGCCCAGGCATTTCACCTCCATAGATGCTACTGGTTCCTCAAACCTGTCAGCAGAGCAGAGCGTATCAGTGCCCCTCAACCAACCTGTTATTCTGAAGAACTGAGAGAGCTACACCCCCAGGCCATGGAAAAGAGCAGAGAGGTAGAGGCACTTTCATCAAGGCAGGTATTTGTGCTGTACACATCTATCTACCAACCAAGTCACAGCTGTTTCTCCTCCTAAATCACATTTTGCTACTAAAGAGAGCATAATTTTGAAGTGTGCAGTCACCCCTTCTGTCTGCTCCAGATCCATCCCTCAGGACTCACCTTTCCGAGGATGCTGACAAAATGTGCCCCCTGAGCTGATGGCCAGCTCAGTTTGCTGGGTTTGCTCCAGGAAGGCAGCACTGCTCACTTGACTGACTCTCCTCTCTCCACACCGCAGGTTTTTGGGAGTTCCCACCACCACTCTCTTAATTGCAGCCAGGCACGGAACTGGACTAGGAGAATAAACAATTAATGACCAAGTGACACACACATGTTTCAGAGCCGGGTGCAACTACAGCACACAATGTACTGCAGGAAAGAAGGATCCCCAAGCAAGCCAGTTAAGATCACAAACCCCAGCACAAATACATGGATATGTCAGTTTAGGTGCTGCACCAATAAATCTATTTCAACACTGATATCTGTGGATACCTTTTATTTTCTTCTGTGGCTTCAGTTGTGTGACCAGGTGTCACAGGGCCAACAATAGTGATATTTTTCAGTAAGACCTGCACCTTGTACATAAATGGGAGGTTAAAATAATATGTTGCTAATAATTAACTCATCTTCTCATAATTTAAAATTTTCTCATGACACTGTATTAAAAAATACAGTGCAGTTCATAGACCTAAAGGTATATCATTGCCATCGGTGCCATAAAAATTGTTGTCAGAGAAGCAATAATGAGAATTCCAGTGTTGCATATTCTCAGCCAGCTTTCAGGTTTTGTAATGTGTCACTGCTACTTGTCTGCAGTCATTAAAGAGGTCATCTGACAAGACAGACCTGAACTTGGACTTCAATATTTTCATCATGGAAATTTAAGCTTCACTCAGATGTGTTGACCTGAAACAGGCACTTAATCAAAAGGGAACTCCGCTCAGAAAGAGAAAGGTGAGGTTTTTCCCATAATGGTTAAAAATATGGTTGATATGATTGTGCATTTAATTACACATCTGTTTGCAAGGTTATAATTTCCATTCCAGTTCACTGACATTTATTTTCAAGACACTTCCAATCTGATTAGAAATCCAGCATGTAAGTCTAGCAACCACAAAGCTAGCAAAGAGGTGAGTGTTGCCGCTGAAAACAGAAAGTGACATCTCACAATTCTCCTTAGTATTTACAAAATACTCTGAGTATATCATCTTAGGAAAGTTTGTTTTTAATTTGGCTTTATTTTGGAACATAGAGAAAAGAAATTTGTGTTGAACTAGGCTATCTAAACTTGAGCTTCATTCTGAAAGCAGTTATTGATGAAGTAATTTGTGTCAGTTTTCCTTTCACCTTGAATTTCAAGATTAAAGTCCTTTAAGTTTGGATGTCAGTTCAAAAATTAAATCCAAAAACCAGACAGCTGTGGAGGACCACTGAGGCCTTCATATTGCTTACCTCTCTCATCCAAGAAGTGGAATATTTCTAGAAGAAAGTTTTGGAATCTTGTCAGTGTTTTTCTGTGGCAGTGTTGTGTGGAGAAGGTAGGCAGCTGTAATTTGCACTGTTAAAAGACAATTTTGAAAATGTAGGTAATGGGATCTGACAGGGATGAAATTTTCTGTCCTTAGGATGTTCTAGGGTACCAAGGGACTGCTGTTAACCTTAGCAGAGACTTATAAGGAAAGAGATAACTCTTTCCCATGCAGTATATGCTAACATCAAATAACTACCTACCTTATGAATAGTAGGAAAATGTTTTCTTCCAGTGTTTTCTTAGTTAGAGTTTTAAACAGGCTGTGTCAACAACAGCTGCTGACTTGTTCAAGAGGAAGATGGGAAGAATGATGCTTCCAACTTTTTTCAGTTTCCCTTCAAATTTACCTGTTACAGCTTCAATTTCCATTGCTGTCACCCTCCTAGAAATCTGAATACCATGCATAACAGTCAGAATATATGTTAATAGTTTTTGGACCATAGGTTTGCAGTTGCAAGAGGACTCTCTTCTACCAGTTCAGCATCTTTACTGAGTTTCTTTTTGGTGCAGATTTCTGGTGAAAGACATAACTGTTACAGCTTCATGTTGGGCCCATAAAAACGTGAGTAGGACTAATGTCAACCCCAGATCTGGGAGTAGGACCAGTTCTTCCACACTGGCTGGCCTCCTGTCTGACAGAGGAATTTCAACACAGTTCGGTCTTCTAAAGAGCTCGGAATGGTGCACACACTTTCTTTAAGTCACCATGCAGGGTGGCAGGGCAGATATCTATTTTTTCATCCCCTGACACCTAAATTGGAACTGCTTATGGTGTTTTTCCAGATCTTCTTTGGCTCAGTTGGTGCACCTTCTGTCAACAGAATGCTGAACAAGCCTCTTGAAACCCAAAATGTAGGTCTCCTAAAGTAGGCACATTGATGGATGCCTCAGATATTACTTGGCCCTAGCTATCTGCATTTCTAAAATTCAAATAATGATTGTTACTTACTTGGAGAGCATATTGGGAAGATTAATTCATTAACTGTGTTCATAAAGCAGAACAGTATCTTTTGGCTCCTAATTTAAATTCAGTAGCCAATGTTAAGTTTCTAAATCAATATGTGACGATGTGAACAAAAAAGATTTGTCTTTCAAAAGAGTTCGTGTCCATTCATCTCTCAGCAAGAACTCTCCCACTCTCTCTGCTTTTAATTGACTCAGTTGAGAATTGGGAACCAAACATCTGACCATTATGATCTATATGTGTTTGTCAGAGGAAAAATCCAGCCTACATAATGTGGCTATTATACTCTCCACAGCAGCAGCTATCTATGATTAAAGTGTTATTCTCATTAACTTCATTATAAGCCTCTGCAATCAGAAGATACTTCACTAACGGGAACTTTCTGAGACTGTCTCTGCTCTGATTAAATGTCTTTGGTGCATATTTGCAATTGCAAACATACACACAAACATATAAACATTGTAAGTGTCCATGCCACACTCTTACCTCTGCAGAGCCATGGAGTGGTTTTATCTCCTCATGACAGAGAGTATGTTGTATTTTCTTCCTTTTATTTCCTCTCTATTTCATGGAGCATCTGACTGTAGTATACACATATTATAGGAGGACTGGAAATAATCTGGACCTACATGTCAAATGTAGCTTTCCCTACTCCTCTTATCCTCTCATTTCTTTTTAAATGACTCATTCCTTTTAACTTCTTTTAAAGTGTCTGATGCTTTCAGGTGATGCCATTGGTTTGAGAATGAAGACTAAATTATTGAATATGGTATGATTATCGTTCTTCAGGGTTTCTGCCACAGCTGCCTAGAGGGGTGGTGGAAGAACTGTTTCCGTCTCAGGTATAATTTGTCCTCCAAGATGTTTTAGAGGAAGATTTTGCCTCTGAATCACTGGAGATTGTTACAGACATGCATAGGTGATAAGTCACTTCAGAACCACAGAATCACAGAATCAATTAGGTTGGAAAAGACCTCTGAGATCACTGAGTCCAACCTTTGACTGAAGACCAACATGTCAACAGAGCACTGAGTGTCATATCCTGGTTTTTTTTTAAATACCTTCAAGGATAGTGACACCACCACCTCACTGAGCAGCCCATTCCAGTGCTTGAAAACTCTTTCTGTGAAGAACTTCCTCCTAATGTCCAGCCTGAAGATCCCCTGACGCAGCTTGAGACCATGTCCTCTTGTACTGTTGCTGGTTTCCTGGGAAAAGAGATCAAACCTCATCTGGCTAGAACCTCCTTTCAGGTAGTTGTAGAGAGTGATAAAGTCCCTCTTCTTTTCTCCAGGACAAACAACCCCAGCTCTCTCAGCCACTCCTCAGAGGACTTACTCTCTAGACCTTTCCCCAGGTCTGTTGCCCTTCTCTGGACATGCTCCAGTGCCTTCACATCCCTCCTGAATTGAGATGCCCAGAACTGGACACAGGAATTGAGGTGTGGCCTCACCAGTGCCAAACATAGACTGATAATCTCTACCCTGGACCCGTTGGCCACACCACTCCTAATACAAGCCAGGATGTCATGGGCCTTCTTGGCCACCTGGGCACACTGATGGCTCATGTTCAGGATGCCCCACAGATCTGAGTGGTGTAGAGTGCTGGAGATGGATTTTTGCCTTTGACCACGGAATTTTGAACTTCCTGCCTCCTATGACTACGGGAGGATATCATGGCAAAACACTTGCTGTTCTTTGCATGCCATACTGTAGCACTGGCAATTGATTTTTTGATTTTAATTTTTGTCAGAGGCTGTTATAAATGGTTTACTGGCCTATGAAGGCAGGCATGTGGAATAAATGTTTCATAGACTTTTACGTACTGCACATTTATTATGCACTTGTTTATAATTGCAAGAATTGAACTTATTGAACCAAGTAATCCGGTCCAGCATTTGTATGTCCATTTTGGTATGACCAGTTCTTTAATCAGCCAAACTATTTCAGTGACTTTTTAAACTCTCCTTATTCAATTAATTTGTGTGTAAATACAATAATCTAAACAAGTCTGAGTTGTAACCACTTGCTGAAGTGGTGAACTTGCAGTACAGTCTGCATTTAGCTGAGCCACTTGAGCCCAGTTGAGGAAACAACCTCCTTTCAGGGAAGCATTTAAACACACAGTCAAGAATAATTGCTTGAGATGACTGGGATTATGATGGTTGGATTTGCAAGGATTTCCAAGACAAACAGGACACTGCAGTTAGGGCCTCCCATGTTTACAGTTAATGGAGTACCAGGGAACTATGTGACCAACACCTCATTCAGATACATCAGAATGTAGGAAACAATTAAGCAACTAGACTTAGATTTACTGGAAGGAAAGGGGAAATCACTGCCTTAGAAAGTATCTGTACTCCTGGCTGTAGTATAGCTCTTAACTGCTCATCTGACTTGCTAAATTTGCAGCACAGATGGATGGTCTGGCCCAGTGGTCACTACCAGCTGCGTCGGGGTTTTTTGAGACTCATTCTGAGAGACCTTTGAATTTCTATGGTTTCCACAGTACTAAAGTTCCAGCAGTTTGAAGAATGGTCTTGCTTTGCCTCACTGTGTAATATCATGACGAGTCTCACTTTCTTCCAATTCTATTTTTCTATTGTGAAATAGCACATAATTCCACCCACCACCAAGCGGTGATAAAACCAAAGAGGTTTTCAGGAGTAAGAGTCACTTCTGTTCCTAAGTACTCACGCTCTTTATAGGTTGTAGAAGGGAAATAGCAATGAATATACAGTGTTTGTTCTTGTTTTCTGCTCAAACTTTTACACTTGTTTTTACCCTTTTTGTTAAGACACTAGGTTAATACCTGGGTAATGCCCAGAGTCTCCAGTGGGAGGTTTGAATACACAGTGTTATTAAAGTGAACTGTAGTTCACTTGACCAGAAAACAGAAATTATTAAGGGCACAAGCCAGGCTGACCTTTTTTATATTCCTTCGGTGCTAAAACCTTGTTCTCAGGAACATCTTTCTCATGTTGCTCTTGTTTTCCTCTTGGGTGGTCAAGAGCAGAAGCACAGAGTGCAAGTCAGGTGATAAGAAGATTTTTCAGCAGGGTCTGGAGCAAAAAAAAGATCCAGAATCACTGGAGCCAAAGCTGTGAAGACCTGCCAAATCTGCTCTTAACGTAGCTCTGCTACAGGAAATGATTACCTATCTTTACACCCTACTTTCCATCTGGCTTTCCTTTGGTTGCCTTAAAAAAAAAAAAAAAGGATCAGAATTCTTCATTTTTAATTGTATAAGCAAGATGTCAATGGCACTTTGAGCATTATACTGTGTTAAGTAGTCCACACACTTCTCAACAAAGTAGTTGAGAAAAAAGATCTTGAAAGAGCATATTAAACGAGTGAAGACAAGTGTAACACAACACATGAGATACACTGATAAACAAAGGCCTTATCTAAACATATGTCTACAACTATTTTGAAATTATTAAAGAGTCTCAATTTTTTCACTTTGGAAGAATGGATAAATAAGCAGCATTTAAAACTTTTAACAGTGAGACCTGTGGTCTCATATTTTATTGATTCGGGTACTATTTATCTCCTTGTATATTTCCCTGCAAGTCAACAAAAATGGTTCCTATTATTTTCTATTCCTTTCAGAAAAAAAAAAAAATCAAACATATCCTGGCTGGGAGAAAAGCCAAAATGTTGAAAAGATATGATGAATGAGTGTAGACATTAGCTGAAGCAGGAACACTGAACAAAAAATGCCAAGCATCGGCATGATACTGCTTTTATTGTCACTAGAGAATCTGAAGGCTGCTATTTGTTAAAACATAAGCACTTATTTTTTTTCAATTTAATACTTAACTCTGTATAGACTGAATGATGGCTATTTTTAATTAAATGTCCACCTCTGTCACAACCAGTCCCCATGTAGACAAGCTGGAAACCACAAGAGGTATCCAAGGTATCCACTGTGGCTGCTGTTGGTTGGTTCCTGAGATGCATGAGGGAGCTGTTCCATACTGGCTCCCAGAGCAAGAAGATAATTTTCTTCTTCCCCATGCAAGCAGATGTGTGCAGGCAAGAGAGGTTTATGGAAACCTTTTCCTCACTGCAGAATTTTCCTGGATTACAAATGCCCCAGTCATTTGAAACTCGGCTCCAAAGCACAGCAAAGCTTTTCGGTGACGTTTCCATAGAAGTTAAGGCTTCGTTCAGTTCTGCAAACATTGTGAAATGCCCTGCTGTGTCCTTGACATATCCACAGATAGGACATGGGTCCTGTGGAATACTCGCAACACAACAGAGACGAGGCGGGAAGTGCCAAAAAGTCTAAGATGGTGTTAAGTAAAGTTTATGCTGTGGGCACTAAGGGAATTATGAGCTGAGTCTTGTCACTGTGCTTTCACACTGTACCCTAAAATTTGACCTAGGTGATTTTGATTTTCCAATCCAAATAAAACAGTCAGTCCTTTTCAGCATGCACCAGTAAACAAAGTTTGCTCTGTCCGGCTCAGTTATCTTGGCATGAATCGGTTGCCAGACAAAGATGTGCAGCTGTGCTGGTGCAGTGCTACACCCAGGGCAGGAAAATCAGTCTCCCAGTGAACCCTTTAGAATGCTCATAGATCCTGAATCTGGCACACAAGTGGCCAGTCTGACGCCCAGGCAATGTGAACTGGGCTCTCCCTGTAGATCACTCCACGTATTAGCAGCAGCCACTTCCTGTGAGAGGTGCATGCCTGGAGCAGAGAATAAATTCCTGCTCACTTTTAATCTCAGACCTCCAAGCCTGAGCTTGGGTGTTACCTCTTAATATCAAGGTTTCTGAAAGGACCTAGGTGAGTCTTTAGGCACTCTAATATCTCAGGCTTGCCAAGTGCTCCTTCAGCAGCCTCAGTACCTTGAGGTCAGCTAAAACTGTACTTGGTAGGAGCCTTCATACACTTCCTCACTTCTTGCCCTCTGCCCCAGCTCCTTCAAGGAGCTATCATTGCTATAAATGCATCTCCCATCTTTTTGCAGGTAAGACGTGTTTTCCATCGTGTGGATGCTGGAGGGGTGAAATGTTCCCCCTTTTTGAGGAGTGCCTTAACAGCACTACGCTTAGACATTTTTTTTTTCAGGAAGAATGTGACCCTGAGGAAGTCTGAGAAATGGAACAGCCGATGAGACTAAACTATAGGGTTTTTTAAGCACAAGTTTTTACTCAGAATGAAAGATTCATATAGGATTATAGCTATAAACAGAGCTCTTTCTGATCTTCTACATAGCTCAGGGCAGCTCTGACTCCTCCTCTGCAGTTCCTTCAGGAGATGGCAGAAGGTCTATCTGCCCAAGGTGTCTACTCAATCAGAATGTAGGAAAATCCCACCCTCAAGTGGATAAATAAATATTCTATTGGTCTACAGTGTGCTTTTATCAGCACTGTATCTGAAAAAAAAAAAAAAACCAAACCACCAGGTACAGAACTTCTCTTAAGATCTAAACCAGCAACACATGGAGCTCAACACAAGCCAGCAAGAAAGAATGAACAGTCTTTAAGTTCCCTGGCTTCACTGGAAGTCCAGGAATTGCTCCTGCTTACCTGTGCAGGGTTTTAATGAGGTCAACATTTGCTAGAGCCATTTCAGCTGATGTCTGAGCTGCAGAATCACTGCCTGTCAGCTCCATGACCAATGTGACCTGTGATAGCAGACTCAGCTCAGGCACACTTAGCTCACTGTCTGGGACGCATTTAAAGCTCTTTGTTTTCTTTATGAGATGAGGATTTGCCAACCCCAGTACTTCTATATAGTGACAGCTTAACTGCTGATGTCAGATTTTGCTGAAAAATGAGTTAATTTATGATTGCATGAAATGTTTGTCAAAAAGACAAAACACTCGGATCTGTTGGCAGTATATAAAACTATAAATACTAGAGAACATAGTGACAGGAGCCACCATTTATTAAAATTATGGCCTGTAATGTTTTCAATAACCCCTTTCATTTGATTATTATTATTTCGCACTGGGAGGTTTCTAAAACCGTATAATCCAGGCAGGCAGAGCACGCCGAGAATACAGGTGGGCAGCAGGTTCCAGCATGAAGGACTGGGAAAGGGGCACAAGTAGGGATGGGAGGGAAGTCTGTCATCACATTTAGTCATCCTGAGACTTCTCCATAGGCAAGTCCCACCACTCCTTCTGCTAGAGGTGCTGCATCTTTTCCTGTGATGTGCTGCTCCTTATCCAGTGACTTTCTGATGTCTTTATTATGACTGCTTGGATAGCAGTGATGGAAGAGTAACACCAGGAAAGTAAAAGGCAAGCTGTCTTCCTCCTGGTATTCTGATGCCACTCTGAAAAACTGACCCTTCCTTTGGTTTATTGCCAAGGGTCACAATTGCATTTGGCAGCCGCTCCTGATCCATGAGTTCATCAGGGATCTTGGTGCATTAAACAGGGTGGAGACCCTTTATAACAAGCTGTTCTTGTTCACTCCCAGCCAGCTCCTGTTTGCTTTGGATCCCAGATCACTCCAAGAAGCAGGCTTCCCTTCAGCTGTACTCTCTCCTTGCTATTTGTGCCACTGATCAGGACTCTTAAGTGCCAGTCCTCAGACAGCTACAGAACAGGGGCCTTGCTGTAGTGAGCCCAGGGGCTCTTACATAAAAGGCAGGAAAGGAATTAGATGCCCAGAGAAAGCAAATAATTTACTTGAGTGTAAATTATGACAGAACTGATGACAGATCTTAGGTGTCCTGACATAAAACTTAACTCCATGTCCACTAATCCTGCCACTTAGTCTTTTTGTCACTGCCCTAAGCTGTCTTTCAGATTTATTCCTATTGTATTCTCATGCACACTATTCCCTTTTTATCAGGGCCTTTCACTCGAGGGGAAATTTCCTGAACTTCATGTTCTTCTACTTTGTCCTTTGTTTCACTAAAGTTTTCTTTCCTGCTCCTGGCCCCCAGTGGATTTCATTTCCTCACATTTGCTTTAGGGTTTGTATGTCTCAAATGTTGTTTTTGATCATGTTTGTCCAGAAACCAAGCAAAGAACCATCAGTCTGAGACCAGCAAACTTCCAGACAAACAGCATTGCAGTCACTCCACTGTCAATGCATGAGCCTTTTCACAGTGTTTGCTCCAGTTCTCTGTTTATCTTGGTTTTAAATAGATTGTCCAATCATTCCTTTGGGGAACTACAGTGTACTGCTCAGCACTTAATCACTGTCATTTATTGGCACTGCTATGCCAGAGATACAATCCCCTTTCCACAAAGCTTGCAACCCCAGTCAGGTTCCTCTCAAATCAGACTCATGTCAATGTCACGAAGATATTTCCATTACTGAGATGGCCATGAATCTGTGCATTGAGTAATACTAACCTCCTCTGTTAATCTCAACAAAAAGCCAAGTATTTCTTTTATACTAAAATTTGAAGGTGGGAGCATGAGTTCTGGGGAAAGTGTGACTTGCTTCTTTTTGCCATTTTGATTCTTTGGGTTCAATTCAGTTCCTCAAAAATAAGTGTATAGTGACTTTTGAGATGCCAGTGGCACCCAGCACTGCTGCACATGCCACAGGAGCCACAGAACAGACAGTTTCAGGCAGGATGTGCTTGAGACTCTGAAGAGGTCCTAGATGCCTTTCATCAGGCAACTAGACTGTTCCACCTTTCCTGCTGAGCCCAAAACAAGAACGTAGTAGGGCAGGAGATAACAGCCTGGGAAATGTGATAAGCTAAGCTTGAAATTGTGCCCTACTACACTCCTGTTCCAGGCTCAATTTGTTCCTGACACGACTGAGACCCCTCTGCCCCTTGATCCCCACTTACCCTTACCTCCTGCTGCTGAAGAGGAGGAGTAACAACTCAGCATCCCAGAATATCTTGTCTAATCTGTACAGCCAGCTGCAGTGGAGATGCGATCAAGGAAAACCGCACATTGTGACAGAATTTTTTCTGGGGTTTTTCAGGAGAAGTTCTGGTCATCATAGATTTTTTTTTTTTTTTTTTTTTTTTTTTTTTTTTTTTTTTTTTTTTTTTTTTTTTTTTTTTTTTTTTTTTTTTTTTTTTTTTTTTTTTTTTTTTTTTTTTTTTTTTTTTTTTTTGCTTGGAGGGAAAAACTATTAAGATAAATGGCCAATACAGGGATGCGGTCCCTTGATCTTGAAAGCATGAGCAGTCAGGCAAAGAAACTGCATTAGCAGAAAACACAGATGGCTGCAGCAGTTAACCTATTCCAGTACTTAGAGGGTCACGGTAATGCTAAATATGTTTTCCTATTGGGAAATATTGTCATGAAAGGGCACTCTGAAGACATCATACTGAGTTTCTAAGATTTCCCAGATCAGTAGGTATTTGAAGAACTGAGTTGTGGTACTCACTATTGGTGCTCCCAAAAGGTTCTCAGCTGTGTGTCAGTTTCTCATGTTTCCAAAAGCATTTGTGATGCTAAACATTCCTCGTGAAGTTTGAGTGTCCCTCTACACAAGCTGCTTTAACGGCAAACTTTCACTTTTCCTGGTATTTTTACATTAATAGAGCAAAGAGCTTCAGTCATTCCTTCTTCCTGCACTGAGGAGATGGGGTTTTGCTGCCAAGAGCAGAGTCAACACTGAGCAGTTTTGCTGAAGGTTTGCACATGTAATCATAGGGAAAGATATTGTCTAAGAGGCAAAGAAAATTAATAGATGCTTTTAATTACATGTTCAATTCATCATGATGTACCAGATTACCCCGGTTAAGGGCCAAAGTTCCACCCACCCACTCCCTCCTCCTCTGCTACCCTTTCTGGAATCTGTTTCCCCCCAAGGCACCCCAAACTGTCCTCACAGAGACCCCTCTGCAGCCCCACTGCCAGCACATGGGCTTGTGCACCTGATACACGTGAGAACAGTCTTAAAGTAGTGCTAAGGTACTTCAGTTTTAAGGAGAACTATCAATCTAGTTTAGCTTCAAAAGTCAACTGAAAGAATATGATAGTGGTAGAACAAATTGAAAGTAAATTATACAATTAGAGGAAATTTACATCTGGTGGGTCTTACAGGGTATTCATAACCTGGGATATTTGAAGGCATGACTGTAGGGCAGGCTCAGCCTCCCCTCTTTAAACTGTGGGCTCACAGAGATGAATTCCATAGGTGTCTTATCGAGTAGGTGGGGCAACAGCAGAGCTCTTACCACCTTCAGCAATGAAGGAAAAAGCCATATGGGACTTGAGCAAAGTACAGGTTTGTGTCTTAGCCAGGAAATGAGCCTGCTGCCCATCACTGACCCCCTGAAGCCCAGGACAAGGGTATGGCAGTGAGGCAAGGCAGGCAACCACTGCACAGAAAGTCCCTCTCTTCATGTGGACAAAGACTGCTTGAACCAAGCCACAGGGATCAGTCTTAACCTCTCAGCTTGCTCCTCAGAGCAGTTGTGAGTCAGACCCTTATGCTGGTTTACTTATTTGGTTTACCCACTGTTCAGTCCCTGTTGCTGGGGTTCAGTTGAGTTGGATGCATGACAATTTGCTAAAGAGGTTCTCAAGTGGAGAAAAAACAAGTTTAAAACACAGTAGAGAGAAGAACACACTTTTGACAGTAGATTTTTTGGTCCTCCTTGCACCTGGAAGCCCTTTTTGAAGAGAGGTGATAGGTTGGTAGGACACTTTAATATCACAGTTAGCCAAGCTGGACACCATCAAGAAAGATTCCAGATGCTGAAATCGCAAGGGAAGAAAAAGTGGCAATGAAGTAAATAACCCAGCAATGTCTCTTTTCTCCCTCACAGCTCTGACAACAAGTAAATTAGCTTTGATGGTTTTCAACACCACAACACAACTGAAACTCCAAAGAAACAATTTTATCACTGGGCTTGCAAATTCCCCACCCAGGATAGGGCAGGCTTCATCTGCCTGCTGTTTTATCCATCTCCCGTACAATTCTGTTTTAAAAAAATAAATAAATAAATAATAAGAGGCTTAGAGCTTGTATCTTAGCCAAGATTCAGTGTACTTTTCAACGTCAGCAAATTGGAAAATCTCAGTGTAAGTTGGAAGTTGAAATAAATGAGCTCTGAGATCTCTAGCTCTGTGGGAAGATTTGTTTTGTCTTTTCTTCATCTTGGCTGCTTGTGAGTATTTTTTTTTCCTGAGATTTCTTGCCTCTTTTCTTACCATGTCATAATTAAAACAACAACAAAAAAAATGATGGTGCAGTCTGTTCAGGAAAATGGAGAAGAAGGCAAAGTGACTGACCAGTTGAAGACATCACAAGTAGGCACGTTTCTAGTGAAAAAAGTGGGAAAGGTCCAGCTGCATCTGCAGATGCCAAATCCAAAGAACCATTTCCAGAGGCTGGACTGCTTGCAGAGACTGCATTGTGAAGAGAAGGCATTAAATTCCATGAAACAGCCCATAGGAAAAAGAAATTGCTCTCCCTACCCTCGTCATTGACCCTCCCTCTCCAGCCAAGACCTCCCAAAGGTTCAGGCAGCCCCTGTGAGGTTCAGAATGGCAAATCCTATTCTGGTGTGTGATTTTATAGTAGAAACTTTGCACTTGGCAAAGTGCTCAGAGTATCAGTAGAAGGAAAGGATTTTTCTGAAAAGGGTCTATAAAAGACATGCATGAAATCCAAAAGCACTCATGCGAGGAAATACAAAATGCCAAAGAGAGATTAATCCCTCTCTTCTTCATTATCTAAATGTCTTAGCGCAGTGTTCATTTAAACTCTCTCCTTAAGACAGGGGTTACCTTTCAAAGAGACCGGTGGAAGTGCAAGGGTCTGCCTAGGATGTAACGTGGAACCACATGCATGAAACCTCTGGGAATGCAAGCCAAGATAGATCCTGACAGTTTTGTTTCCCTGTAAGCCACTTTTGCTTAGTAAGATCTTGTCCCATACCTCTTATGGTCCCCCCCTCTTATGGAAGGTGAGGAGCCTTGCCTGGAGCAGCAGGCAGGATTATGGAGTCAACACCAAGCTGAGCAATGTCAAAATCTTATCAACTATAAGAGGATGTTATTTTGAAACTGTGGGTGAAAACACACACAGAAAAACAAGCTACCACAATGAATTTCAAGAAGTAATTTAGTGCTACTTATAACAGGGGAGTACAATCACTCAGACTGATGAACAGTCTAATTAGGAGTAATTTATGAATAATAATTCAATCTAAATAGCCTGTGTGTGTATGTGTGTTTGTGCAAATAGTGAATCTGCCTCAGCACTTGGTAATCCTGTGAGTGTTTTGGCAAGGGGGCTAATGAACCATAAAGTGCAGAGATCTAGTTGTCTGGCAATGCTTCATAATAATAAGAGGAAACAAAGTGTAAAAAAAGGATGGGATATGAATGCATTAAATGCTGCTTGGGTTTTTTTTACATTCATATGAAAAGAGGGAGCCACCAACGAATGGAATTGTACCAGGCAGCACCAGAGGTGTTTCAGATGCATTCTTTGATCACTCATGCTCTTGAAGCAGAGAAGATTTTGTTTTGCCTTAGTTTTAAGGATCACACACCAAATTCCTTGTTGCAAGATTATTAAAAATATTTTTATCTGTCATAGCAAAAGCTATGAATTCCCTGAGAGGAGAAATACAGAAAAACAAATCCCTCCTATGATCTGTTGCGAAGCAGTGGTTGCAGACCCAGCATCAAGTTTTTATTTATTTTTGTCTCTCGTTCTTATCTCTTGAACAAGTGTTTCTAAGGAGGATTAGATTTATAGTGCTGATAATGTGTAGAGCAATATTTCTTGGCAAACTGCAGAAGGAACCAAAGGAAGAAAACATAGTGTTTTCCATTTCTTTGTTTCTTTGCAAGGAACACTCATTAAGAACTTTGCTGAGACATTACACTGGTTTGATCAGTGTCTCTTTTTATTTTTTTTCCCCACTCAGGCATAAGACATATAAGTAAGAGAATATAAACAACAGTAGGAGTGAAGAACTGCCTACTTTTTACATAGAACACTGAAGAAACCACTACTGCAGTGCTGTCTGCAGTTTTCTTGTCTTCATTCTAGGACAACCACACAGGGCTGAGAGGTATGACATGGAGAAAAACTACAAGAGAATGTTTAGAGTGGGCTTGGGAGTCAGGAGAGGCTTCTGTGCAGATTAGATCAGGATCCATTATCTCTTCTGCTTCATATCAAAATCTCCCACCTTCTTTTTGTAATAACTCAGGAACATCCAGTTCCACCTTCTCCCACACGAATAACTTGCGCCCTCTGACCATGTGATTTCTTTATTTCCTCCCCAAAAAGACTTTCATCTCACCTTCTACCAAAGTAGCCCCTGGTGATACTCAGTACAGCCACACTCAAGTCCCAGTCCAACATCCAGCAAGGATTCCCTTGACACTTCACCTCTCTAACACCCATCCAACCTCTCTTCACATCCCACCTTCAGGGCCATCACAGCACTTCTGCCAAGCTGAGCTTGCTCACAGCTGCTCAGGGCTAGAAGCACATGGGACATGTGGGCACATGGGGAGGATGTTAACCCCAGCAGGCAACCAAGCACCACACAGGTATTCAGTCACTCCCCTCCAGCAGGATGGGGGAGAGTATCAGAAGGGTAAAAGTGAGAAAATCTGTGGGTTGAGATAAAGACAGCTTAACAGACAAAAACTGGGTTCACAGGCAAAGCAAAATAAGTAATTCATTCACTAATTCCCATCAGCAGGAGGATTTTTAGCCAGTTCCAGGAAAGTACAGATTCATCATGGATAACAGTGACTTAAGAATACAAACGTACAGATGTCCCTCCCTTCCTCTTCCTTCCCTCTAACTTTATATGCTGAGTATGACACCCTATGGTATGGAACATCTCTTTGGTCAGTTCATAGAATCATAGAATTGTTGAGGTTGGAAAAGATCTCCAAGGTCATCAAGTTCAACCTTTGACTGAACACCACCATTTCAACTGAACCACAGCATTAAGTGCCCACATCTAGGTTGTTTTTTTTTAACACCTCCAAAGATGGTGACTCCACCATCTCCCTGGGCAGGCTGTTCCAGTGCTTGACAACCTTTTCAGTGAAGAATTTCTTCCTGATACCCAACCTGAACCTCCCCTGGTGAAGTTTCAGATCTTGTCCTGTGTCACAGATGTGTCACAGCTTTCACTGGTGTGGAAAAGGAAGAAGCTTTGAGGGAAGTAAACGGGGAAAAAAAGGGGCAGCAAAAATGCAAAACCCACAGGAAATTTTGTCAGTGAGGGCTCCTGCCTAAAGGAGCACAAGAGGGACAGGGTGCTTTTCTTGAGAATTGTTCAGCTAAAGAAACATTTATTCAGCTTTGGCTTTTTCCAAAGAGGTAATTAGGTAGCTTCTCAAGACTTTTTTTTTTTTTTTTTGGACATTGTTTTCAATTACCTTTCTTGAGTTTGCTTTTTTTTTTTTTTCCAATGTCTGAGACTCAAGCAGCTCTATAAAGAGATACAGACAAATACTCTAATAAATCTGACTTCTCTCTACTTAGTCTTCTATCTAGGGAGTTACTTTCTTATATAAAATCAATTATAACTTTTTTTGGAAAACTGATAGACTCTGCCAAGTAATCATGATGTAAGTAACTCAGATTTACTTCAAGCCACATTCTTCTTTGCAGTTTGCAGTACAAGATGAGAAACAAGGGAAAGGCAATATATATCAACCTGTAATGCATTGTTCACATGCAGTAGTTCATGGTACTCAGGAGTAACACCTAAAAATAGCCCACAGAATGGGGAAAATATAAATATATAGGTATATAGATACACAGACATACAGATATCTCTAAAGTTTCGGCACAAAAAAATTATTCTGACACTTCAAACAATGCAGCTGGGAGTTTAAAAAAAAATAAAGGATTCACCTACCTGACTTCTGGATTCAGACTTACCAAAAGTAGAGAATAACTGGGGGCTGAAGTGCTCATTTTTTAAGGGAAGTGAGAAAAAGATGTGGCATGATGAGAAGATGTAAGAGGCTTCAGTGGCTGGTGAATGAGCACCAGCTCGGAGTTATGTTGGGTGAAGTAACTGGCTCCAGCACAGGACAAATACAGGGAATGCTCAGTATCAGCAATGCCCTGGTGCTCTGCTTTTCCTAAGGGTCTACTGGCATTAGTGGGAGGTTAAAACAGTTTAGGGAGAGAAAATTATTCTGGGGAAATGTTGATTGAAATTATCTGCTGTTCTCATGGGTTATTGCTGAAAACAACTGCCCGCTTTGAAACCAGGCAAAGGAATTTGGTGAACACAGGATTGCATAAGGTCCACAAAGACATATTAAATGCGAGATAGATACTCAGTATGATCTACAAAAGGGCCTAAGAAGAGAATTGAAGAGGATTAGGCACTCATTCTGCTTAGGTCCTTTTGCAAAGTTCTGTGTGGAAGCCTTACCCACCTCTGCATGCAGAAATCCTTTAGGATATGCCCCAAGCTTTAATCACATCCCTTTAAATGAAGTCTGAACCTTGGATTTCAAGTTCCAAGCACAGAAATGAATCATGAGTGGAATTTTCCTTTCACTTTTCAGCTCCTCTCTGAACCTTCCCTTCCCCCTCTCAACATCTTCAGCAAGACACAGGCTGTACTTGCAGAGCACAAAAAGGCACTTTTTGTTTTCTGGAGTAATGCAAGCAAAAGTGAGCCATCAAGGCAGGACTGCATGTGTTCACTGATCTGACACATTTTGACTGATCTCTCCTGTTTGTCCCTTGTGTTTCTGTCTCAGCCTTCTCTCTTTGTCCTCAGCTTTCACTGAGATCAACAGAAAGTTTCTTATCACTCCCTGTTATTTGCAAACAGGAAACTTGGAAGGCTTAAACATTTTCCCTTGAATGTATGCTGTGATTATGGGAAAGTAAGGTCCTTAGAAAATTTCAGCTTCTGCTATTTGAAGGGATAATGCAGAGGACATAAGCAGATATGTGGTAATTTAAAGTAAATATAGGGGAATAAATCTTCCATAGATTTAAATTATTTCACTGACAATTCTAGTACCTTCATGCTCATCTCCACGCTTCTCTTACCAGCAGTGTCCTGTCCACTGTCCTTGTGTCTGCAGTTTCAGCAGAATACATTGCATGGAGTTGCTCAGTCCTTCCAAAACTTTCAGTCTAGCAAAGATGCTCCACCCCAGGTTTTGGGTCAAATTTTTCCTGCCAAATTTTGAGGTTGCTTCTTTTGCTTGGTAGGGACAATCATGGGACTGAAAACAGAGAGAGTGTCACCCAGGCAGCCAAGAGGTACAGAAGTGCCCAGAACCAGGTTATAAGTGAAAATGTGATGAGAAGCCTGAGGACTGTAGAGAAAGGGAAGGGAAGACCACTGGGATGAGCAATGGAGTGAGTTTGGGGCAGTGCCACAGTCCCCAGAACAGCAGATACAATTCCCTGGACTATAAAACTGCCCTGGGATCCTCGAGCTTGCTGTCATAGTCCCACTGCAAATGGGACACAAGGGAAAGCCTGCAGCCCACCTACCACATCATCATAAAACCTGCACAGGGGATGCATGCTGGTCCTTTGCCATCCCACACTCCTAAGGGAGAACCCATTTCTTCTCCTATGAGACAGAGGGCTAGACTACTGCAAGAAATACGCCCTGAGGGCTCCTAGCAAATTACAAATGGAGTTTTCAGATTGACAAGTCTGTAAGAGACCCAGACACAATCTTGTGCTGGGAAAGAATGGCAATAAAAAGCAATCGTGCTTTTATATTGCTGAGCAGAGGCAGTAAGCATTTAAAGAAATGCTCAGCCAGCAAACTGAAACAGCAACAGCAAAACACTATATTTTTTTGTCAAAATTCAAACCATATCAAGAAGTAAATTAACACTAACCAGTTATGAGCTGCTCACCCCATCAGAAATGGCAGTGTTGTCTTATTTATTGTTTCAGTGAGTTTCAAATGTTGGAGCCCTTAAAAGAAGACAGAGAATTTCAAGATGTTGTGGATGGAAGTGCATTAATTGTGCAGATGGGTAGTTCTTTGCCTGAACTATTTTTAAAGACTATGTTACTCATCTGTGGTTAACATTGCTAGAAAAAGTCATCTGTCCAGTACATTTCAAACATTAAGTCAAATAAGGAAACTGAGGGGCATGGAGAAAATACTGAATACTACTTTGTACTCAAATCTCTATTCTAATTTAATATTTGATCCCACCTAATTCAGTGACCAGTGAGAATAAAGATTTCTTAGTTGCACTTTGAAAGCTACTTTTATGTTATAGTCTCTTCAGGGAAGTCTCAAGAGATCAGACAGGTAAGCTATGATTGCATTCATGATGGAGAAGAGTAAAAAGAAGCCCTGAAGAACCACTTCTTCAATGCCAGGATTGAGAATAAAGATTGGTGTCTGAGTGTTCTGCTTGTGGGAGAACCTCAACAACTCTGCCTTCAGTATAAACTGTTGCCAGAAGAGCTGGTTTATTCTTATTATCTTATTTCACAATCCCAAGAAGCACATTTGAGTGAGTGCAGGTTTTGGGAAAGAGGATTGTTACATTCCCCAGAAAGCTGACACCACCAGGCAGTCAGAGCTACTGCAGGAAGAGCAAATGCCTGACAGAGTCCTCCTGAAGAGACCTTCATCTGAAATGGACGATCCTGCTTCCTTAAAAGAAACACATCAACTTAGCATTCCTGATTAACTTACTTATTACAGATCATTCCTATGACTACCAGTGGAAAAAGAGGTCTTGGGAATTTTTTATTCAACACATAATATTCAAGTTCCTTAGTGAGTGTGCTGATTTGGATAGTTAATTTTCTTTATGGTAGCTCCTATGGTGATATATTTTCAATTTGTGATGAAAACAGTGTTGATAACACAGGGATGCTTTAGCTATTGCTGAGTAGTTCTTACACAATGTCAAGGCTTTTTCTGCTTCTCATGTTGTCCTGTCAGCAGTACGCTGGGATGCACAAGAGTCTGGGAGGGGACAAAGCCAGGATAGAGAACTCCAACTGACCAAATGGATACCAGACTATATAGCATCATACTCAGCAATTAGCACTGGGGGGAAGAAGAAGGAAGGGAGGATATTGGTAGTTGGTGTTTTTCTTCCCAAGTAACCTTCAGAAATGATGAAGTCCTTTTTCCCTGAAAATGGCTAAAAATTTGCATCCTAGGGGGAAATAGTGAATAAACTCCTTATATTGTTAGCTCCTGTGTGCAGCTTTTTTTTTCCTTATTTTTAACTGTCTTCATCTCAAACCATGAGTTTTCTCACTTTGGGCCTTACAATTCTCTTCCCCACCCCACTGGATGGGAGCAAGCAAGTGGCTGTGTGGTGCTCAGCTGCCTACAGGCAAGCTCCAAGTCAAGAAACATTGCACACCAACTAAAATCAGATCTGGGTGGTCAGATTTTTCATGCTTCTAAACTAAGTACAACCGCTCCTTTGAATGTGTTAAGGTAAGAAGATACAGCTCCTTTGGAAATACAGTAGCTCACTAATACCCCAAAATAAATAAATTTTTCAAAAACGTTCTTCCACTTACTCCCACCAACCATTCTGGTGTCTTGGATCTCACCCTCTGCTGCCTCATTTAGAAATTAGTAGGCCTTTTGAACCACAGTAGGTGTGGGTTCCATTCTGAAGTCCTGCGTGAACTCTCCAACCTCTAGGTGGAGTTGCCATGCCTACGACCTTTCTGTCAGAGCATTACTAGCACCTTTTGTCCTGTACATATGGGAAATTGAGTTCTGATGTCCCAAACTCTCTTTTAGATTTGGTTGAAACTGGCCTTCAGGTTAAAACCTAAAAGGGGCTAGGGGGTACAGACTAACAGTCAATTTGTCCACACAGCCACATTTCCTACTCATTTCAGCATGAATTCAGACTGAAAATGCAATAAAGGTGTCATGACTTCTACTCATTTTCCTCATTCCAATTTAGAGAAACTATTTTTGTCAGGACAGAGTTAGGAGCTATCATCACTGATATCCAAGATCCCCAGGGTCTCTTTCAGAGGAGAGTGACTGCCAGCAGCTGTATTCAGCTTCCCTGGAGGCTCAGACTCCCATGAAAGTCAATACACAGCTCTCATCCTACATGATCCTATTATTCAGTAGCTGTTAACTGAAAAGCCAATCCATGGGCCTAATGAGCCACAGCTACCACTCCAGATCGTGTGGAAAGAACAGACGTGGGAGAGGCACTTCTAGTTTTGTTTACAAACTTCTTCCAACTTAGCTGCATTTTGCCTTACCAAAAAAAAAAAAAAAAAAAAAAAAAAAAAAAAAAAAAAAAAAAAAAAAAAAAAAAAAAAAAAAAAAAAAAAAAAAAAAAAAAAAAAAAAAAAAAAAAAAAAAAAAAAAAAAAAAAAAAAAAAAAAAAAAAAAAAAAA
>NW_020955535.1:124680-128948 GCF_003031625.1 Empidonax traillii
CAGCCAGGGCTTGCTCTCAGAAAAGTCAACTAATAAGTGACTCACCACTGTGTCACAAAACTTCGCAGGGTTACCCGTGCCACCCTTCCAGCCTGCTTTGTTCAAGTAGTCATACCATTTTTAAAGACATTTGGAAGATATCTTTTCTCCATGTGCATCCATTTAGCCTAAATCAGACTAGACAAGGACTAGATCATGCTGTCCTGCATCCAGTCATTGCAATTTAGTCATCAGGTCACCCCATGGCTGAATCACGTTTTAATACCAGGGAAAAGTATTCGAGAAGGGACCAATATCATCTTCACTGAAGCTTTTGATTAAACAATTCATGATGTTCTTAGAAGAAAAAACCCGTAAGTGTGTTCTTGTCAAAGAGCTGGAGTCCGAATCTTTGCTTTCATAGTCTTTTTGTATTATACAGATCTTGAAAGCTTTCTGTCATATCACAACATTACAAGTCACAAGATCTTTCTAGATTTTAAAAATGAATTAGTACTAATGTCTCTCTTTCCATTTTTCTCTCTTTTCCGGTCTTTCTCTCTCCCCTCACCTGTGCAATTAGCCAGATGGTAACTAAGGCAACATGGATTTATAGTGGGATGTGCAGACCATAAAATCTTTCATAACTCTCTAACTCATAGTATTTCTGTAAGAATCCATAACATAAACAAACCAGGAGGATAAGAGCCCCTCATGAATAACACAGCTGTCCAGAGCTTCTCCATAAAACCTTTAGTGGGTTAAACGGGTTCTCCAAACCTCCCTTCAGATACAGACATCACATCTCCCATCCCTGGGGACAGCCTATACTTCATTTTTGGTAGTGACACTTAATTTTGCCTTCAAACAATGAGTTAGTCTTCAGCTAATTTAATTTCAAAATTCTATTTTATCAGTGTCAAGCAAATATCTTTGGAGGAGTCAAATCTGCTTGCCATAAAAATTAAATCACATAAAATTTGGCATTTCATCCCACTGTTACCTAGTTATTGGATAAGACTTTCTGCAAGAGCTAGTTTGAAGTCTGATGTCTTGCATGGCAGTAACAATAGAAAATAGAGGTGGGATCTGCAGGAGGTGAGGAAACCATTCCTACAGGGGTTCATACAGCTGTAGAAAATATGAATAAAATGGGTCTTACAAGCAGAATACATCATTCCTATGTCCTGAAGCAGTGGAGTATACACACTGTTAATGCCACAGGGGCAGTGCCCAAAGTAAAGAAAGACAAATTCACATCAGGAGCCACTTGAGGCAAAAAAAAATCTTCATTTGGTTTCTCTTCTCCTTAATGCAGTTTTTTTGAGACCTGTTTCAATATGTCTTATGTGCTACAGCCAGAGGAGCAGAAATGAAGCAGGTTGTTTCCATTATGTGTCTGGACAGTGTCAGCCTAGAACTAGAAACACTTGCCCTCTTTTCAGATTGTAAAATTAAAAGACTAAAACACAGGCAGAGAGCAGCCTGGGAAAGGTTATTCAAGGTTGTCCAGATTTGGAGAAGGGTGCTGTTTTATAACAAAATATAGCAATGACCTCACAAGCTAATCCAGCATCTATCTGAAGCCTAGGAAGACACTGAGCTAAACTCAGCGGTGTCTGCAGGTGACTGCACTCAGTAATGTGAGGGGGCCCTGAACTACTGCCAAGCAGGTCCTTGTGCAGTTTGAGGATGCCTGGAGGCAGCAAAGTTCACATTCAACCCACATCTCCAGGACCACCTCGGTCGTTCTTCATCTGTCTGCTCCTGCCTCATATTGATCTCCCCCTGCTTTATATTTGCAGGGGCTTTATGGCCAAACAGTGTTGCCTCCCAGTGCTAAGCATTACTTTCTGTTCACAACACAGTTCTTGCATTTCCTTGCCCTGGAGGAAACTCTTTTGGGAACTGGACAATCTGTGCAGTGCTAGGCCATGCCTGTGCAGACAGACTTAGCTACAATTTATCTACTGCCCTTCCAGACTCTTCTCAGAGTCATTGTTATCATAGCAGCAAAAGTCATAGACTGTCATAGAATATAGATCTACGGGTTGGGAACATCTAGTTCCAAGCCCCCTGCCATGGGCAGGGATACCTTTCACTAGACCAGGTTATTCAGAGCCCCATCCAGCACAGCCTTGACGCTCACTCACTAGAAACACCCCACCAGCAACAGGCACTGAATCATCCACCTGGTGAGAGCAAGAGCTGAGGCAGAGCATCAGGCCACCAGCACACTGAAGTCATCTTTCAAATGTTTGACCACTGTACCAACAAGAGTGGTTGGAGGTCTGCACAACTCCCACTGATGGATGAGAACATCATTTTGCAGAAAAATAATGAAAAAACACATTTAGTTGAGAAGCCTCCTGTTTAGATGTGTGTATTTTGATGGCTGAAGTCTGTTTGCAGAGACACCAGAGCTGGATAAGGCTTTGAACTCTGAGGTGTCGATGTCAGCAATGGTTTGATGATGAAGACTGAGCCTGTGATGCTCTGTGAACCAGGGAAATAAACCTCCTGGGATCAGGCACAGAAATGAAGCTGAGAAGTTGTTTGAGAAGAGGAGCAGTCAGTAGTGTAATGACTTGAGAGTCTGGGCATCATTGCAAGCGATGATGTCTGTGCTACACACAAGGAATCCAATCCTTTCTCCCAAATAAGGGCTCTTGACAGACTCTGGAAGGAGAGATATTGTGTGTCTGATGCCCAGACTTTTACTGAAGTCCAGGATTATGAACTGTAAGTCATTTAGCCCACTTTAGATAAACATCACTTTCAAATCGGATTATAATTTGCAGAGGCACAACATGTTCAGGGCAGAACTGTGTCAGAGACCAAGATAAGTATTCCAGGAGGCTCTGCTGCATGGCAGCTTTGCAGACGAGGAACCAGAGCACTGAGAACATTGTAGTAACACATGCACTGACAAAAGAGGCCCTTTTTAATTCAGCTTGAGACAAAGGTGTGTTATCAGACATCCTAAGGCAATTACCATGGAGCACATGCAGCTTTTCATGGTTGCTTATGGTGTCTTTGGCACATATGTATGTTATTATTGTTGCTATTGTTAACTCTTATTTCCCCTTGTGTTGTGTGAAAAGCTACGGCATTCACCACTGTGCCAGTGGCCATCCTTTGAACGCATTTTCATTTCCCATTTTCCCACATGGAGCATTTGTCCGTGTCCAGCAGAACAAACAAAGGGAAGAGCTGCCAGCTCTGACTCAGAGGGGTGCTGGATGCCACAGGCAGCATCCCAGAGGAAACCAGTGTGAAGGTTTCTCTCACACAGCACGCAGGCGGTCCCAGGCAAGCTTTGCCAGCTTCACAGAAATTCTAGAATGTTAATGAGGGAAATGCAGGTCTCCCTCCTGCCCCTGCTTCTCTCAGAGACGTTGATGAATGAGTCAGTGATGAGCTGCTGCTGCTGCGTCACAGCTGTAATCATTGGGGAGAAGCCCGAGTCACAGGGAGAAGCTTAAGCCATGGAGTTACTCCTCACCAGAGTGCTGAGGTGGGCAGGGGAGGATGACATTCAGCAGAAAGCTCAGAAGCAATTCCCTAGTAGGATTAAGCTGCCTTGAAGAAGAGGTCTCCCCTTCCCCTGGTGTCCCCTTCTTGCCAAGCTTTGCATCCACAGCCTGATAAGAAAAGAGAGTTTCAGCTGTGGTATTTTAGCTCTGATGCCATTGAAAAAGAAGGAGGAAAGTGCACTGACTCACAACTGTGCTTCAGTTTTATGTCCAGCCAGGCTTGCAGACACAGGAAGATACTGGAAGATTTGGATCCATTTATTGGCTCTGCCAGAGGTTTGATTGAATTGGTCAAACCAGTGACACTCACTTCTTCTCAGAATCATAGAATCATTAAGGTTGGAAAAGACCTCCAAGATTATCACATCTAACCTTTTACTGATCCCCACCTTGTCAACTAGACCATAGCCCCAAGTGTCACATCCAGTTGTTTCTTGAACACTTTCAGGGATGGTGACTCCACCACCTCCCTGTGAAATCCATTCCAATGCTTAAGAACCCTTTTGATGAAGAAATTCTTCCTGATGTCCAACATGAAGTTTTCCTGGTGCAGTTCGAGGCCACGTCCTCTTGTCCTATCACTAGTTGCCTGGGAGAACAAACTGATCCCCATTTTGTTACAACCAACTTTCAGGTAATTGTAGAGAGTGTTAAGGTCTTCCATGAACCTCTTATTCTGTGTGTATGGAGGTCTACATGACTCCCATTAATGGATGAGAACACCACTTTATAGAAAAATAATGAAAAAAAACC
>NW_020955535.1:128969-133281 GCF_003031625.1 Empidonax traillii
CAGCCAGGGCTTGCTCTCAGAAAAGTCAACTAATAAGTGACTCACCACTGTGTCACAAAACTTCGCAGGGTTACCCGTGCCACCCTTCCAGCCTGCTTTGTTCAAGTAGTCATACCATTTTTAAAGACATTTGGAAGATATCTTTTCTCCATGTGCATCCATTTAGCCTAAATCAGACTAGACAAGGACCAGATCATGCTGTCCTGCATCCAGTCATTGCAATTTAGTCATCAGGTCACCCCATGGCTGAATCACGTTTTAATACCAGGGAAAAGTATTCGAGAAGGGACCAATATCATCTTCACTGAAGCTTTTGATTAAACAATTCATGATGTTCTTAGAAGAAAAAACCCGTAAGTGTGTTCTTGTCAAAGAGCTGGAGTCCGAATCTTTGCTTTCATAGTCCTTTTGTATTATACAGATCTTGAAAGCTTTCTGTCATATCACAACATTACAATTCACAAGATCTTTCTAGATTTTAAAAATGAATTAGTACTAATGTCTCTCTTTCTGTTTTGGTCTTTCTCTCTCCCCTCACCTGTGCAATTAGCCAGATGGTAACTAAGGCAACATGGATTTATAGTGGGATGTGCAGACCATAAAATCTTTCATAACTCTCTAACTCATAGTATTTCTGTAAGAATCCGTAACATAAACAAACCAGGAGGATAAGAGCCCCTCATGAATAACACAGCTGTCCAGAGCTTCTCCATAAAACCTTTAGTGGGTTAAACGGGTTCTCCAAACCTCCCTTCAGATACAGACATCACATCTCCCATCCCTGGGGACAGCCTATACTTCATTTTTGGTAGTGACACTTAATTTTGCCTTCAAACAATGAGTTAGTCTTCAGCTAATTTAATTTCAAAATTCTATTTTATCAGTGTCAAGCAAATATCTTTGGAGGAGTCAAATCTGCTTGCCATAAAAATTAAATCACATAAAATTTGGCATTTCATCCCACTGTTACCTAGTTATTGGATAAGACTTTCTGCAAGAGCTAGTTTGAAGTCTGATGTCTTACATGGCAGTAACAATAGAAAATAGAGGTGGGATCTGCAGGAGGTGAGGAAACCATTCCTACAGGGGTTCATACAGCTGTAGAAAATATGAATAAAATGGGTCTTACAAGCAGAATACATCATTCCTATGTCCTGAAGCAGTGGAGTATACACACTGTTAATGCCACAGGGGCAGTGCCCAAAGTAAAGAAAGACAAATTCACATCAGGAGCCACTTGAGGCAAAAAAAAAATCTTCATTTGGTTTCTCTTCTCCTTAATGCAGTTTTTTTGAGACCTGTTTCAATATGTCTTATGTGCTACAACCAGAGGAGCAGAAACGAAGCAGGTTGTTTCCATTATGTGTCTGGACAGTGTCAGCCTAGAACTAGAAACACTTGCCCTCTTTTCAGATTGTAAAATTAAAAGACTAAAACACAGGCAGAGAGCAGCCTGGGAAAGGTTGTTCAAGGTTGTCCAGATTTGGAGAAGGGTGCTGTTTTATAACAAAATATAGCAATGACCTCACAAGCTAATCCAGCATCTATCTGAAGCCTAGGAAGACACTGAGCTAAACTCAGCGGTGTCTGCAGGTGACTGCACTCAGTAATGTGAGGGGGCCCTGAACTACTGCCAAGCAGGTCCTTGTGCAGTTTGAGGATGCCTGGAGGCAGCAAAGTTCACATTCAACCCACATCTCCAGGACCACCTCGGTCGTTCTTCATCTGTCTGCTCCTGCCTCATATTGATCTCCCCCTGCTTTATATTTGCAGGGGCTTTATGGCCAAACAGTGTTGCCTCCCAGTGCTAAGCACTACTTTCTGTTCACAACACAGTTCTTGCATTTCCTTGCCCTGGAGGAAACTCTTTTGGGAACTGGACAACCTGTGCAGTGCTAGGCCATGCCTGTGCAGACAGACTTAGCTACAGTTTATCTACTGTCCTTCCAGACTCTTCTCAGACTCACTGTTTTCATAGCAGCAAAAGTCATAGACTGTCATAGAATCATAGATCTATGGGTTGGGAACATCTAGTTCCAAGCCCCCTGCCATGGGCAGGGATACCTTTCACTAGACCAGGTTATTCAGAGCCCCATCCAGCACAGCCTTGACGCTCACTCACTAGAAACACCCCACCAGCAACAGGCACTGAACCATCCACCTGGTGAGAGCAAGAGCTGAGGCAGAGCATCAGGCCACCAGCACACTGAAGTCATCTTTCAAATGTTTGACCACTGTACCAACAAGAGTGGTTGGAGGTCTGCACAACTCCCACTGATGGATGAGAACATCATTTTGCAGAAAAATAATGAAAAAACACATTTAGTTGAGAAGCCTCCTGTTTAGATGTGTGTATTTTGATGAGTGTAACAGTATCCTCTCTATTAAAAAAAAAAACCCTTTGGCTGAAGTCTGTTTGCAGAGACACCAGAGCTGGATAAGGCTTTGAACTCTGAGGTGTCGATGTCAGCAATGGTTTGATGATGAAGACTGAGCCTGTGATGCTCTGTGAACCAGGGAAATAAACCTCCTGGGATCAGGCACAGAAATGAAGCTGAGAAGTTGTTTGAGAAGAGGAGCAGTCAGTAGTGTAATGACTTGAGAGTCTGGGCATCATTGCAAGCGATGATGTCTGTGCTACACACAAGGAATCCAATCCTTTCTCCCAAATAAGGGATCTTGACAGACTGTAACACTACATTCTGGAAGGAGAGATATTGTGTGTCTGATGCCCAGACTTTTACTGAAGTCCAGGATTATGAACTGTAAGTCATTTAGCCCACTTTAGATAAACATCACTTTCAAATCGGATTATAATTTGCAGAGGCACAACATGTTCAGGGCAGAACTGTGTCAGAGACCAAGATAAGTATTCCAGGAGGCTCTGCTGCATGGCAGCTTTGCAGACGAGGAACCAGAGCACTGAGAACATTGTAGTAACACATGCACTGACAAAAGAGGCCCTTTTTAATTCAACTTGAGACAAAGGTGTGTTATCAGACATCCCAAGGCAATTACCATGGAGCACATGCAGCTTTTCATGGTTGCTTATGGTGTCTTTGGCACATATGTATGTTATTATTGTTGCTATTGTTAACTCTTATTTCCCCTTGTGTTGTGTGAAAAGCTACGGCATTCACCACTGTGCCAGTGGCCATCCTTTGAACGCATTTTCATTTCCCATTTTCCCACATGGAGCATTTGTCCGTGTCCAGCAGAACAAACAAAGGGAAGAGCTGCCAGCTCTGACTCAGAGGGGTGCTGGATGCCACAGGCAGTGTCCCAGAGGAAACCAGTGTGAAGGTTTCTCTCACACAGCACGCAGGCGGTCCCAGGCAAGCTTTGCCAGCTTCACAGAAATTCTGGAATGTTAATGAGGGAAATGCAGGTCTCCCTCCTGCCCCTGCTTCTCTCAGAGACGTTGATGAATGAGTCAGTGATGAGCTGCTGCTGCTGCGTCACAGCTGTAATCATTGGGGAGAAGCCCGAGTCACAGGGAGAAGCTTAAGCCATGGAGTTACTCCTCACCAGAGTGCTGAGGTGGGCAGGGGAGGATGACATTCAGCAGAAAGCTCAGAAGCAATTCCCTAGTAGGATTAAGCTGCTTTGAAGAAGAGGTCTCCCCTTCCCCTGGTGTCCCCTCCTTGCCAAGCTTTGCATCCACAGCCTGATAAGAAAAGAGAGTTTCAGCTGTGGTATTTTAGCTCTGATGCCATTGAAAAAGAAGGAGGAAAGTGCACTGACTCACAACTGTGCTTCAGTTTTATGTCCAGCCAGGCTTGCAGACACAGGAAGATACTGGAAGATTTGGATCCATTTATTGGCTCTGCCAGAGGTTTGATTGAATTGGTCAAACCAGTGACACTCACTTCTTCTCAGAATCATAGAATCATTAAGTTTGAAAAAGACCTCCAAGATTATCAAATCTAACCTTTTACTGATCCCCACCTTGTCAACTAGACCATAGCCCCAAGTGTCACATCCAGTTGTTTCTTGAACACTTTCAGGGATGGTGACTCCACCACCTCCCTGTGAAATCCATTCCAATGCTTAAGAACCCTTTTGATGAAGAAATTCTTCCTGATGTCCAACATGAAGTTTTCCTGGTGCAGTTCGAGGCCATGTGGGGGTTGGTCTCTTCTCCCAGGCAACCGACAACAGGACAAGGGGACATGGGCTCAAGCTCTGCCAGGGGAGGTTTAGGTTAGATGTTAGGAAGAAATTCTTTACAGAGAGGGTAATCAAGCATTGGAACAGCCTACCCAGAGAGGTGGTGGATTCACCATCCCTGGAGGTTTTTAAGCAGAGATTG
>NW_020955535.1:133875-146765 GCF_003031625.1 Empidonax traillii
CCTATCACTAGTTGCCTGGGAGAACAAACTGATCCCCATTTTGTTACAACCAACTTTCAGGTAATTGTAGAGAGTGTTAAGGTCTTCCATGAACCTCTTATTCTGTGTGTATGGAGGTCTACATGACTCCCATTAATGGATGAGAACACCACTTTATAGAAAAATAATGAAAAAAAACCACTCTGTAGTCGAGAAGCCTCCTGTTTTGATGAGTGTGACAGTATCCTCTCTATTCAAAAAAACCCTTGGCTGACGTCTGTTTGCAGAGACACCAGAGCTGGATAGAGCTTTGAACTCTGAGGTATTGATGTCAGCAATGGTTTGATGACAAAGGCTGAGGCTGTGATGCTCTGTGAAACAGGGAAATAAACCTCCTGGGATTAGGCACAGAGATGAGGCTGTAGAAAGTAGGAGTTTCCTCCTATTCTTGCAGGCACTTCTAACCAATTGTGCAAATATCATGAACATTGGGAAAACCACTGATCAGACCTCACCCAACCTATGTACCTTGGGAACATAAGTTTGCTCCAGAGACATGCTCCACAAAAACACAGTATCTGTGAGTCAAATATAGCTGATGAGCCATCTCCAGAGCTAGACCAAAGCAAGACTATGGAGCAAGAGACTGAGACCAGGTTTGTCCTGTTCTTCTTATCAGTTGGTCTGAATTCTGGGTATGGTACTTGCTCTCCTAAACTCTTATAGTACAGGAACACAGGTGAATGTTTATGGTCTTTTGGTATGTAGGAAAGGGCAGAGAAGAGGAACACATTGTTGTCATCACCCACACCGTTCTAAACTCCATGTAACTATTTTGTGGAGCAGGAGACTCCTGCTTCTTGTATTCTGGTCTCTTCTGTCTCTTCTTCTCTAAGAGGAAATGCTCAAGGGCTTGTTATCTAAGTATTTTTCATTATTTGAACCTGGATTCTTTCCCTTGACCTGAGTCCTATTTATCTCTGGCACCAGTACTTAGTTGCTGAATTTTTCAAGGATCCACCATTTCTCTTGATTTATGAGATAAGAGGGACTGACAAGCCTGAGTAATCACTGTGTATCTCAGTCTATGACCTCAAACTTTCAAAAGGGTCAAAGAGGCCATGAGAGTCATGGTCCCTTAAGAATGATTTTGACAAGAATTTATATTAGCCATCCCCACTCACAGTAGCATGAATTCCTTCCTGTGTCTAGAAAGGAGGGGTATTGCGGCCTTCTGATGCACCAGGAAGAAGATCACGGTACAGAAGCACAGATCCACTGTACTCAGTGTTTCTTCCCATTGTTTCTGAATAAAAAAACCCTCCTGTTTCAATTTCTTGCCTAAAGACAGTTTCTTCTATAGGGGCATTACTGTCCTGAAGTTATTGGGCCACCATAAGTGGAGAAGAAGACAGAACATGGCTTCCAGTGGCCCAGTCTCCCCTTTCATGAGAGGGAAGCACTAATCCTTAGCCTTAGGGTAGCGTGAGGATTCATTAACTCATGTTTACATAGTGCTAAGTATTAATTATTAAGTCAAGCCACCATTGAAGGGAACAAAAGGCTTTGGCTTTCTGAATAATAGGGCAAGCACTTCTTGGAAGCCTCCCACAGCCTGTTTGACAGATGCTCAGTGTGACATGACATGTACGAAACTGCAACCATGTTTTCCTTTAAGTCACATAACTAATTAAACCCATGAGTTGGCTCAAGCTTCACTGCATACTGTGGTGCTTTGGAAGGAACATTGCAAAGCTTTGTGAACAGCTGAAGCTCTGAAGGGTGAGGATTGACTGATGAAAACTACAAAGACAACATCAGCAAATGTGTTTCAACATGTATTTTTTAATGTTAAAAAGAGGAGACGCACGGCAAAGTGAACATTTCCCCTTTACAAACAAACCCTAAATAAAATTAGGGCTCCACTGAAGAAGCTGTTAAGCAATAAAATAAGACCCAGACGCTTTTTAGTGAGAAAGGTCAATGTCTTCTACTCTGCAGCTGAGGAGAGCATGGCTGCAGGTTTCTATTTGCTTCGCAGGTGTTTGGCAACTTCACTGGTGGCTGAAATCCTATCAAGACCAAGAATACCTCATCAGGCTAAAACATGAAGACCATCCCAATTAACAGAAGCAACTGGGACTGTGCCATAGCAGCAGCCATTCTTTCGGCCGAGTTCTGGGGTCATCTCCTTTAAACTGAAAATAGTAAGTGTCAGGGGTCAGACAAGATCCTGACCTGGCTGTTCTGTGTATTCACCATGTCTCAGCCCAACAGGTGACTGTAAAGGCCGATGTTTTACAAAACAAGAGTATATTTCAACTTGGAAACACAGGGAGCAAACAGGTAATTGCCTATATGGGCAGAATTTCTGCTCTAAAAGTTTTGAGTGATCTTCAAAGACATGTTGCCCATCCTCGTGAATGTGGCCATGGTCACAATTTTGTGTAATTGCTTACAGCCTCAGCCCAGTCTCTCCCACTGGAGGATTAATCTTCACACACACACCCTCTCCATCCCTTATTTTAAAGGCTGCCCTGCAGCAAATGTGAAGGACGCTGACTCCAAAGTGACAACCCAGGAAACCCCTGCATGGATAAACCACAACCATTCCAAGGTCAGATGGTGCTGGGCAGTAAGTACCATTCTTCTTATTCTTGCCAGGGAAGTGTTAGGAAGAATGAGGGAAATGTCTTTGCTATGATTATTCCTTGTTGCTTTTATCACTAGCGCTACTAGGTATGTTATGTCACCTGTATTAGCAGTTGTATTGGTAGTAGCAATAGCAATAGTAAAAACAGCATTATTACTAGGAGCCATAGTTGTGACTCCAGCTTTTATCTGAAGAAATAAATCTCTTGAAGGATCTCAGTTTAGTGGTACTGGCAAAACCAGTTAAGTCTGGGGAGGGAGGATGGCTTGCAGGTGATGCATGTCTGCTTGAAACCAGTGTGGCATCTCTGGCACATTCCCCGTGGGTACCAGGACACTATCAAATGGCAACAGCACTTAGTCAGAGCTAACCCAGGCAACATCAGGGATGGAAAAACAAAATGCACTCGAACCAGGGAGGGAGGAGCACAAGGAGATCCTCATTTGAAGCGTACAGGCTCTTCTCAGATTTACTGTCACCAGTTAACTGGTTCTGTAAGGCGACCACTTATGTGTAACTGATAGGTAGTAAAAAGAATTATTTGATGATTATCCCATTGCCTTTCCACTACTGGTCTGACCTGATAAGAAGCAGCTCCACTATCCATCACAGCTGTGACCGTTCTAACTGAACTCATTTTTCAGACCACTATCAGCCAGCCTCAGCTATTTTTACTCCCAGATTTATGGGGCAAATTCATCCCCTAAATTCAATTTTCTTTGATGAAAGCTCTTCAGAGATTTTTTTTTTCGTGCTTTCTCCATTGTCTGTGAGTTATGCTTTACTGTCTCTCTCCCAGGTGTTAAGTCCCAGAAGGTTATCTGCACCTGCAGGGATATTGCATTGCCTTCCTATATTTCTTTTTAACTACTGAAGTTATTATTTGCAGAAATAATATTTTTCATTCAAATGTCACTGTAAGCTTCAGGAAGCCTTAAAACAAGGTAGAAACTGTGTCTGTGTATGTAGGTGGGTTTTTCCTCCTCCCCAAAAGACCTTGGATCAGCTGGTGATCTGTGAGTTTCTGTAAAATTGAGGACACAAGTCAATTACACACTGGAGGATCCTCCCCCTTAACTTGCATTACTGCTTCAATTATCCATTAATACATGCAGCAGAGTTGGATACTGAGAAAAAATAACTTCCACATAATGGAAGGGAATGCTCAGGGGAAAAAAAATTAAATTCCCCAGTAACTCAAACAGTCAGAAATGTCCTGTCCTTCCTCCCTTATCCCTGTCAGCCCTATGCAGGCTTTTTGCTGCAAACCCTTTTTCCAGAGCTGAGCTGGGCTCTTTGGGGGAAAATTTATTCACTTCCTAGTGCAAAAGCTGAATATCTGTCTTGCAGAAGGAAGATAAACAAGTTTCAAATGCACAAGTCTGAGTGAGGCACACGATACTGACTTCTTGGACAGTCTGTACTACATTTAAAGAACTAGACCATGTCCTGGCTGTGTAAAATTAATTTTGAGGCAGAAAGCCCAGCCCTGCCCAGAAAACACTCGCTGAAGGAGCAAAATCCAACCTAATCCAGAATTCTACACGCCCGCTCACCCAAAATCTGGTTTTGGCTGTGAGATCTTGGTTTTAGGTCATGCCTGCTTACAGTGCTTCCTGAATTATTAACCCAAAGTGCTTTAATGATTTTGAGGTTTGCATTTTACTCCTCTGAAACTGCTAAACCTCAGTTGCTTCGGTAGCTTGGCAATGCAAGCACTGAAGGTCAAACACGCCTCCGAACCCTCCTGGCACCGCATATCAAAGTAGGGAAACTGAGAAGGGATAGTACCCGATCCTGCCAACCCTGGCACTCAAAAGTCTGGAGCCAAACCCAGTTCCAGGGAGCAGACTGCTGAATCTCCTCTGCTATTTGCACGGGTGCAGGTGACTTGAAGCAAACGGACAGATCAGAAGATTTAAGTCCTTCCAGAGCCGTGTAAAAATCATGCCAGGCCTAGAATCTGTGACAGAATCTGTTTCCTGCATCAAGGTATGCCTCTTTCCATTGAATCTGCAGCTTCTTTTTAGGGTGGATGGAGACCCTTTGCTCAGCAGTGCTGGGTTACTTGTGAGAGAGCACAAGCATTGCTTGTGCCCCAGGAGATCTGTCTCTGTCTTTTGCCTTCAGCAGAGTACAGGCATTCAGAACCAAAAGCCCACGGTCCCACTTGGTTTCAAGGGAAGCCTGCAAGGTAGAGATTTAGTGCCTCAACTCTGAGTTTTAAACTGGTTTATTTTTTTTTCTAGCCTTTTTTCACAAAGCAGTAGCTTTTTTCTTGATTTTAAACATCATAACTGCTTTTAAAGGAACAAATATCAAAAAAAAAAAACCACAAAGAGTAATGATTCTCTGCAGTAATCAGATACCTTCTACTTTCATAGCAGATCTTAATTCCTCTTCCTAAAACTCCTTCTCTAGCCCTGAGTAGTGACAGAAGACGGCAGCAGTACACCAACCCACCACCCCGAGCAGTCACTCATTATATTGTGTTATTATAACATACCACTGTGCTGAAACGTCACAATCCTCCCAAATACCCCCAATACCAAGATGTGGTCACAAGATAGACATGATCTAAATCATCTACAGAGGTTATGCGTGTTTTGCTGATTACTCTCCTTCACACAGCAGCAGTTCAATGGGAAAAGCAGTGACACTGAAAGCAGCTGGTAGGTGTGGGGAGTGAGGGAAGAACAGGAACCATCTTGCTACAGGGCACAGATAAATGTTAATTGATATCACACACACAAAAAAAAGGCTTGAGGTGAAGACTTTTCAGTGATAAATGGTGCCCTTCTCCTTCCATCCCAGCAGTGCACAGCAAGGCTGGGCTGTCCACCAAGGTGCTCCCTGACAGTGTTTCCCCATGGGAAGAGCCCACTCAGCTACACTGGCACCAAACTGGCCCCCATCTAAAAAGGCGATGCTCTGTGGGTCCTGGTACATCCCTCCCTTGTCCCACCACCACACCTTGTGTGCTGAGTCTCACCCACCCTTCCCTGTGCAAGAAGAGACAGACAGGGTGCCTCATCCAGTTCATAACTTCTCCAGTGCTCTGTTTCCCTGGGGAATAGTGCTTAAGTGAATTATTCTCTGTGCCAGGACATTTGGCTCATGACAAGGACAGTTATCTGCACATCTCCTGAACACCATGGGAATTGGTTTCACTATTCTGCAGTGCTGTGGACCTTTCCTAGGACTAATCCTCTGCATTACATGATCTGTTTCTCACTGAATAGATTTTGATTAATGGTGTAACTGCTTCTCACACTACCACCACCTTCTTCACCTTGGAACCAAGAAATGTACAGAGACACTTGGGGAAAGAACTAAAAACCTCACAGTATATACCTCCATAATCAGGCCTGATAACCCCCCGCTATTTCTGGTTTAGTGGTACCAGTATATCTGTTGCAAACCTGCCCTGTGAAAAAGCAGGACTGTCTCTGTGGCAGGTGCTTCACTCGCTGACACTGGTTCTCAGGCAAATCAAAATAAATGAACAGCAGCCTCCCCAAACCCAGACTATCCCATCACCCAAGGAGCTGGGCTCTGGGCCAAGCCGTGCTTCCTGGGACTGGCCCATCTTCTTAGGACACAGTGGAATGAGTCTTTTCCTGCTGTATCAGCCTGTTTTCTGTCTCTGCAATGTTCCTTTAGAGTCCTTGCAGACTCAGTGGTCCCAGTACAAAACTCCTGGGTCTGCTACACATCAAAGACCTTCTAGCTTAATGGTGGCCATGAGAAGATTCTCCTTTCTCCCAAGTACCATGCTGCCAGGAAGCCTGTGATGGGTGAGGGGAGGTACATTCCCATATCCTTGGGATTTTCCGGGAATTGAGTACTGTTGGAGTGTCTCAGTATCTTCATTTTAAGGACTGGCATGACAAAAGGATGCAAAGATTGGGTATTAGCCCATTATCTCTAAATCACTTCATTTCAAGCTGGGCTAAGGTAAGAGCAAATAGTAGTAATACCAGACATAGTGTGCAGTGTAGGAATAGATAATGCAGTTCACAGAGATGTTTCTATAAATATTCTACTTTCTAGTCTAGCAGGTTTCAAAGTTTCTTTCACACTCTGTGATTCAGCTAATAAGCTGAAAGATGCTTCTCAGGCTTCTTATTCAAGGACTTGCACAACCCATTCACCATCTGGCTGCCTCACAAAAGGCAACCCATGCATAGATCCCTCTGTTGTTTCATAATTTAAGTTCGCGGTTTCTTCAGATCCAAAGATTTCCTACTCAATCAAGAAGAGTATTGCAGCATCCCAACCCCACACCATGGCCTGGCCCCACTAACGTTTGAAAGAGTAATGTCTTTTGGATATAGCCTAGTGTGATTTCTGTTTGCCCAGATGGACAGTAAAGCTATTTAATGACTATTCCTGTGGTCAGGGGATAAATTATTAAGTCACTGCACAAGAAAATGATCTCTTTCCCCCTAACAGCTATAGTCAAATGCCAGAGTGAAGCCTCGTTACTCATCTCCAGATTTCACAGAGACATGTACATTGACAACCGCATTTTATCCAGCTAAATAAATGGTACTGGTGCATGTGGCCTACGGTTGGATTTTGATCAAGGCTATACTGAGCTATTAGGGAATTTGTGATTAAATGATCCATGAATTCTGGTTTTGAGGGAAATCAGCAGAACCATGCTAGTCCCACTCTACCCCTAATCAAATGGCAGCCCAGCTGGTGAGGTTCTTTATGGAAAATATGAGAATGCCATTAGGAAAAAACGTGTCTGAAGAGAAACTCTTCCCTAGAGTCTTAACAGGACAGAGAGGTTCAGTTCTTTGAACACTCAGTGCAGAGTAGTCCATTATTGTCTCTGTGGACATTACTCTTTCTTTGGCACATAATTTGCCAATGGATACCTTCTTATATCTCACTTCTTTTAAAGTCTCTTTATTCTCTAAAGTCCTGGATCTTACTGTCCATTCCCATTTTGAAAAGCTCATTTCTCTAAGTCAATAGGGCTGTGCATCAGCTAGAGGAGTTTGCTCAGGTCCACATCCATTCAGGTTTTGAATACCTCCAAGGATGAAGACCTCACAAACTCACTGGGTGACCTGTTCCAGAGAATGCCCTCTCCCAATGTCCCCCCTTCCAAAAGAAATGTTTTCTCTTACATTCCTCTATTTCAATTTCTGTCATTGCGCTCTGTCCTGTCACAAGACACCACTGAGGGCATCTTAGACACAGCAAGATTTCTTCACCTTCTTTACTTCACCCCATCAAATATTTATACACATAGACAAGATCCCCCTGACCCTTCTTTTCTGAAGGCTAAATAGTCCCACATCTCCCAGCTTCTCCTTGATGGTCCAACATCTGAACCATCTTTGAGGCCCTTCACTGGACCCACTCCAGCATGTCCATGTCTCTGTTGTACCGAGGATCCCAGCACTCACATAGCACTCCTTGTGGTTTCCACCAGTGCTGGATAGAGGTAGAGGATCATCTCCCTTGATCTGCTGGCAACACTCTGCCTGATGCAACACAGGAGGCTGTTGGTCTTTTTTTCCTACAAGGGCACGTTGCCAGCTCACATGCAACTTATTGTGCACCAGAACCTCTGCTTTCCAGCCACTTGCTCCCCAGCCTTTACTGGTTCCTGTGGGTGTTCATCCCCAAGAGGTAAGACCCTTTGTTGAACTTCATGCAGCTCTGTCAGCCCATTTCTGCCACCTGAAGTCACTCAGCAGAACACTTTGCTCTCCCAAAGCAGCTCACAATTTTGTATATGTAACATAGGAGACCTGGATATCTCAGGCAGGATATCTCAGTTCTACTCTTGGAGGCAGAAGAGTGAAAATTAGATATCCCACAAAGTAACTTCAGGGGTCTAAATTCCTTATTAGTTGTGGATCTGAGACCTGTGCTCCCTGTCATATCTCGCTATCCTCCACTGCTCACTGCAAAGACCGTATTTAAATATCACAGTCCTGGCAGACACATTTTATTTTGGCCTCCCTGTGTGTTAATATTATTAGTATTGATATTCTGAGATTTTGCAGCATAGATGGCAAAGGGGTCTCTCTGCCTCGGGCTCTCTGACCAGACCTCCACTCACACATCATTGCTTTTGCAAATATGAAAGCTCCGTCCCAGCTCTTCACACGCCACAAAAATATACTAATGATGAACCTTGAAATCAAACCACCTTACAGCTCATGTCTTCTTTTAAAGCTGTTTTTTGGGTTTTGTAAGTGTCCCACTGGCTTGGCTCAGTGAATGAGGTTAATCTCTGCAAAGAGGCAGTGAGATTCTGCTTCTCCCTTTACAGCTGGAGGACAGCATGAGGGCAGATGAGCATTTTTGTGAATCTAGGGCACATTTTTCTCCCTCCTCTGCCCTTTGAAGGAGCTTCACTGGAAGGACATAAGGAATGCTTACTCGTGGCATCTTCAGGCCATCTGTTGCTACTAAAGAAAGTGCTTGCTGGAAGCATTTCTTTTACTAAATAGTTACTGAACAGTTGGTGCTGTCTGGTGTTTGGGGTACTCCTGGAGGAGAGTCAGTGTTCAAACAGGACCTGTTTAGCCAAACACTTTCAGCCATACTTTCTGCTAGAACAGGATATGGATGGATAGCAGTGGATGTCAATTGAAAGGCAAATAAATGCCTTTCTTGCAATCGGAACAAGACTCGTGCTCTTTCTAAAGTTCTTCTCAACCACTAAAGTGGTCTCAGCCAAATGATTTGCAGAACTCAGATATTCCCAGTGATGGATCACTACCCAATTCACATGCTGTGGTTTCTTTTGCAGATGAAGACTTTTTTTCTGTATGAGGAGACAGGTTGTGCCAAGTGGGTTTCAGACTCACTTTTCTGATGGGTCATTCTGCAGGCCAAGAATATGTTTTGCACTCCCTAAGCATTAGTCCCATGGGGATCCTTTTGCTCTTCCTGTGATGGGTTAAAAGGCTCAGCAGGACCTCAGACTCCAGCTAATGCCTCCCTCTCTGGAAAGGTAGACTCAGATTGTACTTAAACTATTCACTACAATTAATGTCATTGCTTGGTTTTGGATCCCACTCCAGAAGAAAGCATTCATTCATTCATTTGCCTCCAAATTAACAGCAGGTACAGTATTACTGAAGTCTTGGCCACTTGAAATCTTGGCCCAACTTGGAAATCAGAAAAAAAAAAGCATTACTCATGGGTATGACCCACTTAAAGGATAAGCTTCAGGTTTACCGTCACATGCAGGCACGTAAATAAGAGATTTCTATTTCTTTCCCAAGTCACAGGTAATACTTTCTTATCCTCTTCCCCACTGAAGGATCCTAGGCTTTTTTGAATGCTGCTGTGGCAAACATACCCCTCAGGGAATAAAAACTATCAGTAGAGAGAAGCATGGTCTTTCCTATACAGGACTGATCAAGGATTGAGGACAGTGTGAATGTTTTCCAGCTGTGTGATCGTGATGCACATTTCAGAAATGTCACGTGATTTGTGATTTTGTAAAATAGTTATTCTAATGTACTTCTTTTAACCTCCACTTTGAGGTGTTTTTTTCCACATAGGTTATAATAAGGAAATATTTTTCTATCTAAAGGGTTAGGACTTCAGTGCATACTGCTGTACTATAAACAACAACAGATTACTTTTTACCTTTTCACTGTTATTAGAGAAAGCAATCCAATGCCTGTTAAAATTCCGGTCCTTTGATTCCATCATTCTACTCCACACCCTTTCCTGAACCAGTGATTCTGTACAAATCAGCTGCCATCGCATCCTGTTTCAGGCACAAGGCTTGACCAGATGATCTGCTAAGGTGCCTTCCAAAATGAATTATCATACGACCCTGTTATATTACTGCAGCTGGATAATGAAGCTTGGGTGACACATTTTATCTGAAGAGGTGACACATTTCCGGCTGTTGTGGTATCAAAGGTCTCCCATGACTGAAGTAAACAATAAATACAGAGTCAGTCATGTGCATTCTAATGTGTCAGCCAAGGGCAACATTAAATCTGAGGAGAATGAAGCAATGGAGAAATTTGGCTTTCCTATTCACTATAACCAAAATCTATGAACCTGCAGAATGATCTGCAAAAAGATGCCACCAAAGTAGGATCATTTTGGATGCCTTACCTACAGACCAGGCTGAATATACAGTTCAACAGGAAAAAGGAGGCTTCTTGAAGTGCCCATGACAGGGAATCATAAAATAACAAAACAGTTAAGAGTAGAAGCAGAACTTGATCGTCTCACCTCTGAACAAAGCAGAGCAAACTTCAAATTTAGATCAAGCTACTTAAGAGTTTTTCCAGTCAGGCTTTGATTATGTCAAGGTTTGTACTGCAGCAACCTGTTCCAGGGTTTGACCATTCTCGTTGTGATTAATTTTTCCCTGGATTTCACTTTCTGCAGTTCATGTCTGCTGCTGCTCATCCTTTTGCTGCACAGCTCCAGTGACAGTCTGGCTCCATCCAGCTGCCCATATCACATGGGAATGGTCCCTTCTTTTTAGCACTGGTACAGCTCTACTGAAAATCAGTTGAATTGCCCTGGGCTAAAACAAAAGGGCAAATCTAGCTTATCCTTCTGTGGTGGAAAGGTGTTGAATTCACAGGGTGTTGAAATTTCCTCACCCTCAGTACAATAATTCTTCAGTGCACCCATGTCATTTCCCAACACGCTTTTCTTTACGCGTGGATCTCAGCATCGCTTTTCATGATGCAGAGAAAAAGAACTATTTAATACCTCATATCCCAGCATCTACTCTTGGTACCTCACTGGGATATTGCCATGGAAACAGGGGAAGTTTGAAATAAAAGCGAATACGCTCACTTTTCTTATTTTTCAGTAGGGACTTCAAAATTTACTGCAGTATAAAACAAGCCGTGTACCATCTGCTTTTTGAAAATTGAATGCAAATTTTTCTTCTTTTTTTTTCTGGAACTCTAAATCCCTGCCACAGTATATCCCCTCAAAAGCATCCTTATAGATGTGGTGCATGAGTCCATGTAGCTTCCTGTCCAGAAGTCAAGCTGATGAGAAACATCCCTGTACTTCAGCCATGAATGGCACAGATAAAGAACTGCCTGAACCCAAATGGAAGATAACACATGCTGGAGACAAGCAGAGCCATGAAAGCAGCTGCTGGAACAGAATCTAGGCTATAGAAGTCACACAGCCTCACAGCTATTTTTTGGGAAAGGTAATTTTTTACGTATAATAGGGCTGTGTAGGAAAGTCTTCACGAACACACCAGCATCATTTTTTCCTTCTGTGGTCACTTTCTCCGTGAATGGATTGAGTCAAGCACCACTGAACAGGAGAGTTAAATCCTCTGCAGCACCATGAGCCTCACAGCTGATGCAACTGTGATTTACTCAGAATGCCTTCTAATAAGGGGCACCAGAGCATGCTTTTCAGTAAAGTCGATGGATATGAGGAGTAGCAACATCTAACTCAGGTAGATGCAGGAGGCAAAGAGTCTGTATAAGGCACCATTTCTTCTCACTACTTGCTGAGATCTGTACAGGATCTCAGACTCCCTTCATGTTATATTCCACAGCAGAGACTTAAATCCATCTTAGGAGGTGGCTAGAAGGAAGTCCATGTCTTTTCACATCTTTGATCTCTCTCACTGTATTGAAATTTTGGCTAGGGAAAACTTTTGGCAACATTTCGAACATTGCTTTTATGCCCCAGACACTTGCCTGTCAACAATGTGTCTTTCTGAGGTGAGCTACTGCTCTCTGAACTAATATCAGTGTTGTGGTACAAAGGGATATTCCCCCTGACTTGAGGAGGTTGTTCGGACACACCACTGAGCCTCTGGCAGCTTTCCAGGGGAGAGGAAAGACGTGACAACAGCGATGAGTGCAGTTGTTTCTTTGCCCCTAATTTCAGCAGCCCTTTCCCAATCAGTGGTTAAAGAACTTATATCTCTTTATGAATTTCCACAGACTCAGGTTGGCAAGGAAAGGCTGAATTGCAACAGTTCTTACGTAAAGGGTCATCTCTTCCTCTAGAAGCATAGGGAACAACACAGCTTCCTCTGCCTTGCTCTCTGCACTTAACTCTGCTTTGCAACCAGCTCACAGGGCTGCAGCTACTGCAGGGCCATCCATCTGCTGTCCTGTGCCAGAGGTTTTTACAGGGGAGAGGTGTTCGGGTAGCAGTTGCAACCAGATTGTGTTTTCTGTTGCTGTTTCTCTGGTAATCAGACAGCTACACTAATAATCATGTCCTTACAACCCTGGCTCCTGCTTATCACAGACTTCTC
>NW_020955535.1:147018-157954 GCF_003031625.1 Empidonax traillii
CTTACGTAAAGGGTCATCTCTTCCTCTAGAAGCATAGGGAACAACACAGCTTCCTCTGCCTTGCACTCTGCACATAACTCTGCTTTGCAACCAGCTCACAGGGCTGCAGCTACTGCAGGGCCATCCATCTGCTGTCCTGTGCCAGAGGTTTTTACAGGGGAGAGGTGTTCGGGTAGCAGTTGCAACCAGATTGTGTTTTCTGTTGCTGTTTCTCTGGTAATCAGACAGCTACACTAATAATCATGTCCTTACAACCCTGGCTCCTGCTTATCACAGACTTCTCGGAGAAGGAAAGCTGTGCCCTGTTCATTCAGCCACCCGTCACTTTGCCGTCTGGAATGATTAATATCCACCCACCCAAACCTGCTCACAGCTCTCCCTGGGAGGCAGTGAAGCTGAAGGGATGATGTTCTGGGCCCACTGGAAGATATGTATGAATATCTGATCACTACTAGGTAGGTCCAGTGTGCTATAAATATGTCCATGAGAGGCTAAGCTTTGCACAAAATTTATTTTAGGTGTGCTTAGGTTATGCTTCATTTAAGCTTCCTTCTCATTAATGGACAGTAGGTCAAATCCTCACTGTGTCCATTTGGAGTGAAAGGTCTGCTGTGTCTGGAGAAGTGTTGATGATATGGAGAGGCTCTATTTACATATCCACTGTGTCACTGCCGTTATATCTACGGGACAAGTCTTGACTCTGGGTGTCTGCTTTGGGTTACACTGCTTTGAACACAGAGTCACAGTCTTGTTCAGGCTGGGAGGTGCCTCAGGAGGTCTCTAGTCCAACCTCCTGCTTGAAGTTGGACCAACACTAAAGTCTGATGTGCTGTTCACAGCTTTTTTCACTTGTGCGCTCTGGTGGGTTCACCTTGGCTAAGAGACAAACTCCCACTCAGCTGCTCTCCCACTCCTCAACAGGACACAATGGGAAAAAAAAAAAAGAAGAGAAATCTCATGGGGAAAAAAAAAGGAAGAGAAATCTCATGGGTTAAGATAAAGGTAGTTGAGATAAAGATCAGTTCCTGTCATGGGCAAAGAAGATTCAAATCAAGGTAACTAATTTATTTCCAGTTAAAGTAAATTTTGATTATAAGAAACAAACTGAAACAACACTTTCCCTCCCACACACCCTTACCAGTCTCAACTTCAACTCTTCACTCCCAGTTCCTCTCCCACCAAGGGGGAGTAATGGGAATGGGACTGTGGTCAGTCCATCACAGCACCTCTCAGCCACTCTTCCCACTCTTCTCTCAGCCACTGGGATGTCTTTGGGCATCCCAGACTTGTTAAGAGTTTGTAGCAGTTGAAATGAAGAGCATTTCTGATACTGGCTGGAACTGGTTTTGTGCTGGTTTCGAACCTGTGTGAAGGTTTGACCCTGTGTAGAGGTCTTTGAAGGGATAAAGTTTCCCACACATCAGTTTCTACAGAGGATTAACTGGACTGGAGAAGGCCAGACAGCTCCCCAATAAACATGAGGTGGAATAAAAGTCTCTGTGTATTTGTCCAGAAACACAAGCTCCGTCACAACTGACTGGGAAACCACATAGCATGGCCATGGGCTGAGGAGAGACCTGAGGCCAGGTTTTACAGCTTACCTTTGTAGCAGGATGCTCTGCCTGGAATGGGGTAAAACCACTTTAACAATGCCCTATTTGCAAAGCTACCAATGGTAACTGAAGAAGAAAACATGTTGCTTTTGTTGTTGAATAATGCTGAAACAAGTGTGGCTCATTTATCCCAAAGTTAAACATCCTGATAATGAGATGAAGATGTGATAGACCTGGTAAAGTACCCAGATAAAGGAACAAACAAGTGATACTACTGATAACTTATCTAAAGCTGACACAGCTAGCCTGGAGATACATGTCTGACAGTCAACCACTTTATACTGTAAAAGCCCACTCCCAAATTTTAATGGAGGATCTTTTAAGTTCTCTCTTCTTGGAATGTATGTGTGGGGATTCCTCCCTTCAGTGGGGATGCCCCTCAGGATTACTCCTTAAGGCAAAAAGAGATTGGCCCATGGGTATTTGTATGGGTGTGTAACATTAATCTCTAATTAATAATTGGTTTTGATAGCTGCAATAAAATTGCTTTAACATAACTGCTTCAAAATAATGCACTACACTATACTATAGTAATGATGGCTCCTATACTATCCAGTAAATAATTCTGATTAAGATCTTTTTTGTCTAATCATTATCATAATAATCATATATATTTATGTAATTATATCTGGTTTAATAATCATGCAAGGCAAAGTTGTATAAAGGTTCAATTTACACCTATATAATTCTTTAGGCATAAACCATTGACAAAGTTAAGGGGGAAGATGGGATCCAGCTGTACTCAGGCTACTCTCAGAGAAGGAGTTTTCATAGCAAGGGGGTCCTTTCTGCACCTCATGACTCAACTGGAAGGATTCTCTAATGAACTACGTCTGAAGATCCCACTCTGCCCACGAAAAAGGCAAATTTGAAAACTCATCTGCTAAAAGAAACTGGATGGGTACTCAATGGTGAGACCGTTGTTCCTGCTGTCAACATGGGACAGAGTTCAATGAACAAATAATCTTGAAATTATCCAACTGTAATCACCATAAATTGTGTTTGGGATTCCACTTACACAGTGGGCTCCCAGAGCTCTTCTTTTACTTAAAGAACCTCTGGTTACCTCTTGTTCCTGGTGTTACTCCTCGTTAGTGAATCTGCCAGACTTGATTGCCTTTTTTTGCGTTAGGGAATCCTGACAGGACCTCTTGCAAAGCTTTATTGGCCTAAAGGCTGTCGCAGGGAGGTGGAGAAAGTTCATAGGACAACAAATGCAGTGTTATTTGTGTTCTAGATTCCTCTCTCTCCATCTCTCTCCCTCGGGGGAGCAGACACTAATCATTGCCTGTAACAGCACTGGGTGATTAATTTAAATGATTTAGCACCTGGGGATTAACCTTCACACAGAGATCGATGTTTTGGCTTTTTCCTACATTATTACCCTTACAGCAATTACCTCCCACAGATACTTGCTCTTGTGCTAATGAGCCAGAAGCTATTAGCATCCACATCCACTATCTACATGTTTTATAGTTGCAAGAGGGCTGTTCCTTGATGACCACAACTTCTGGGCAGGAAAATTAACAAAATTAATGGAAAAGGCTTTTCTGCAGACATTTCTGGAAGGAAAAAAGAATAGGAAAATGGTATTAGCATTGTGAAGTGTATCCTGAGCGTGAAAACAGAGCCAAGGAGAAGAGAATCAGGCTATCAGTAATGTGATCAGTGCTGAGATTTACCTGCTCAGTGTGAATAGCCCAGGCAGAAAGACCACACAGATAGAACTAGTAAGGTGTTATAACTTATGCAGATTTGTTGAATTGACTCTAATTAGCAAAGTTCATCCCCAGTGTAAGCTATGCCTAGATTAAACTGCTTAGTTCAATACTGAAAAAATTGAGGTAAACTCTCTCATGAAATCTGAGCAGTTAAATAATTCTGATTTTATTCTGCTCTTCCCCTCCTTCCTTTTTCACCGTATCTGTATTCAGCTCAGTCCTGTCTCACTAATATTGACTTTGCCACTCAGCAGCTTTTCCCATACCACCTCATGGGCTCTTGCACTAAAACTACGGATTAATTTAACCCATTAGTCCAAATATTCCTCTTGTTTACAGTAATAAAAATTCAGTGAGCTGATACCAGATTGCAGAGGGAAATGCAGAGTCCATACCATGATAGTCAGAGCCCATGTACAGTGCTGGGAGAGGCAAACACAGAAATACAAGCTGGGGTCACTTCTACTGCACAGTTTCTCAATGGCAGTGTGAATCTAGATGGAGAGAGGTTGCCTTCTTGTTCCATCTGCTCTCCTTGTCTCCTTTTGCCTCTTGGGAAAATTATTTCAGCTCACATCATCAAAGCCAGAAACAGGTAAAAACTCCCAGCAGGTTAGGGAAGCAGGGTAATTGCATGTCTTAGCAGTTCCCCTTTTATAGATGGAGTTTCTTACATTTTACAAAGTAGAAATAACAAAAGAAAAGTACAGCAAGAGTTGTGCTCACTAAATGTGAGTATCATCAGAGCGTGGTGTAAACTGTTCTTTCTTGCTGGAATAGGCAGCTGCTGGCATCTGTGTAGGGAAGAATCAAGACATACAATACATTCTCCTTTTATTCAAACCTAAGTCTGATGCCAGAGCTGGGGCTTAGTCCCTTTGGAAATACCAAGTTCAATCGTATGAACTTAGTGTGGAACTGGAGTCTTTTATGACACAAGGCCATTAGTGTATGAGGCGTGTAGGAGCAATGTGGATATCAAAAGGAGATTGTTTTTCCTTCCTCTCAACCTTGACTAGAAGGTAGAAGGGGAAGATTAACCTCCAGCTAGAGTCCATATAGACTGAGGTGGTAGATCAGTAGGTTCTACCTCTAGCAATTCCACCCTCTCAGAAACCAAGTGACACAGTCCCATCTCAGTCAGACCTGGAAGAAATAACCATAGAGCTAAGTCAGGACAGGTCATCTGAATACATACCACATGTTAAAGCCAAGAGTTTTCAATCAACAGCCCTTATGTAAGTGGAAGAGTGGATTGACTTCATCTATAGGGACATTTTCTTCCTTTCCTTCAACAGTCAGCATTTCCCAGCAGTAAAATGCTGGAGCCAGGGATAGTCTAAATATAACCATAGAATCATAAAATAGTTGGATTTGAACGGACATTAAAGATCATCTAATTCCAGCCTCCCTGCCATGCGCAGAGACACCTTCCACCAGACCAGGCTGCTCAGAGCTCCATCCAACCTGGCCTTGAACACTTCCAGGGATGGGGCATCCACAGCTTCCCTGGGCAACCTGTGCCAGGGAAGGCACTGTCACAGTAAAGAGTTTCTTCCTAATATCTAATTTATATCTCTTTCAGAATAAAGCCATTTCCCCTTGTCCTGTCAGTCCAGTCAAAATCCAGTCAAAAGTCCCTCTCCAGCTCTCTTGGAGTCCCTTTAGGCACTGGAAGGGGCTCTAAGGTATCCCTGGACCCTTCTCTTCTGCAGGCTGAACACTCTCAGCTCTCCCAGCCTGTCTTCAGAGCAGGGGGGCTCCAGCCCTCTAAGCATCTTCATGGCCCCCTCTGGACTCACTTCAGCAGTTCAATGTCTTTCTTATGCTGGGGGCTCCAGAGATGAGTGCAGTGCTCCAGTGGGGTTCACAAGAGCAGAGTAGAGGGGCAGAATCACCTCCCAGCAGCAACTAGTCCTTTATACCTCCTTCAGTGGCTGAATTTGGATAAATATACTGATTTCAGGTCTTCCAGAACTTTTGTTTCCTGTCTTTTAATCAAGTAACATTTTTTTCACTGGCTCTGAAGATCCTAGAAATATGTATTTCTTTTATTTCTTTTTCTTTTATCCCTACATTTATTTTTTTAAATAGCAGAAATAAAAATATTTTCTTCTCTCAGTTCTAAATGTTTTGCTTTTCTGTTCAATTGGGTATTGCTTTGTCCTGAGAGAGTGAGAGAGCACAACAGGAAAGAGCTCATTTACTTTTTCTGTATTGCTCATTATTTCGTACACTTTCAGTGCAACTGCTTCATTTGTCCCCTCTCAAAAGCCACTGTTTTTACAACTGACAAGCTTAACTGAAGACATTGCCTTAGGTGAGAAAGATGCAGCGATTTGGTCACAGCATGATTAGAGACAAAAACCTGTTTTCAGTGACTGAAATATTTGGTTTGCTGTCAACCAAGCAATTGATGTGTACTGAGCAGGCTCTTGCATTTTGCTGCAGGATGCTTAATTTCTTTCCTCCTCTGAGACAGTACCCAGGCACATGGCAGCAGCCAAACCCTGAACAATCAGGCATCTGTGACTTTGATTCAGATTTACAAAGATATTTATAGACCTATAGATGAAAGATTGAAGGTTTTTTTCCTGCACTGTTAACTCTTATCCCCTGAAGTCTCACATTCCTGTGGCTGTTAAGAAAAGTTCAGCACACAAGGTCTTATTCAAATTCTTGTATACTACCTGGAACCCTTTTGTCTTCTAGCCTATGTTATTGGTTATTTAATTGATTAATCTAAAAGAGTGTTTTGCTTGCAAAAGCAGTAAATGGGTTTTAACAACACTTAGGCTTTTTTGGATAACTTGAGATAATAACATACGCTCTCAAATACCAACCCAAAAGAAAAACATAGTTGATCCTATCTGCTAACAGAGATGTTATCTGCTGCAGCACAGAAAACACACGTGAGATTGCTTGGGCATCTTTGTTGTTAAAGCTGCTTTTCTCCTTTCTGTGCCATAAGTACTCCTGTCTTCACCATCAAAAAATTGAGATTTCACATGCATTCTTTGTTGTTGTTTTAATGTAGGCCAGGGGCTAAATAAAGGTATGTAGAACACTGACTGTGTCCCAATGCATGGGACATCTTGGCCCTTCACTCATTTGTAAGTGAGGCTCATACACAGCTGAGCAGATGAAGGCTGTAAGGACAAGCTTGTCTCACTGTTGCTATAATAGCTCTCTTTATAATTGGTGGTGAGGCCCTGGCACAGGTTGCCCAGAGAGGTTGTGGATGTCCCATCCCTGGAACTGTTCAAGGCCAGGCTCAATGGGGCCCTGAGCAAACCTGGTTAGTGGGTGGTACCCCTTTCCATGGCAGGGGTTTGCAAGTAGATAATCTGTAAGGTGCCTTCCAACCCAATGATGATTACATGATAATACAGAACAGTGACTTCTACTAAATACTTTCTGCATTAAGACAATGATTTCTTCCTGTAAGAGCACACAAGGTAGTTGGTCTGTGTTGTATCACTTATGTCATGGCAAATTTGCTGCAACCAGTTATTTTATTCTAATAGTTAATTATTCTCACTGTTCATGTAGATTTTTTTTTTCATCAAGGCTGCTGGAAGGAAATATAAAACCTCACTCTCTGTCTCTGTGCAGCTGGGATCAGCTTCTGGCCACAGCATCACCAGGAAAAAGAAGGAAAAAAAGAGGAGATTCTTTCCAGAATTAACTTTCCAGATTAACTCTGGAAATTTTTAGAATCCTTCCATGAGTAGCAGTGTGTAGAAACCTCATTGAACGGACAAAGTGAGGTCCTGTACCTGCCTCCACTTGTGACTTACCTGGATGGCAACAACTTTAGAAGTTGCCCAATGCTCCATCCCAGAAGGGGAATCATGCTTGTGCCTCAAGGCAGTATCTGCCATCTTAAATTGGCACTGAGACCCACTTCCCCTCTTTTATTAGCAAGCATTAGATTAATAATTTTGTGAGTGAAATGCTGATCTCCTCAAGTCTGGAGAAGTCATGCTGTTCAGTCTGGTATCCTAAGACCTTGCCCTTCAGCTCCACAAAATTAAGGTGGGGGGAGTCTCAACAGCAAACTCCAGCCTGCCATGCATTGACTCTGCTCTTATTCCTCCTCTAAGCAACTTCCTTTTGCTTATTCTGTCCTGTAGTCATCCGGGAACATCAGGGTTGGGGTGTTTGATGAAGGTTCATACTTCACTCTGCAAGTACTTTTGTCAAAAAAAGCTTTTATTGCAATGCAAAATATCTTCTGTATATGACATCTTTCTCCCCCCCCAACCCCCTTAAATTTAATGAGTAATCCTTTCTGGGTTTGTACATTGTGATTCCTGTGTGTATGAATGAATATATATACATATCTATATATATCTATCAATCTATAGATATTATATTAATACAATCATATATAAATCTGGACCTATATCATTTTATATATACACGTATCACTAGATACATGTGTGTGTGTGCATATACATATATATACACATTACATATACACTATATACACATATATGCACACACATACATATGGTATAATCATAAACATCTCTTGGTTGTCAAGGGACTTTTCTTTAACAAAATAAGTTCCATCAGTGGATTTTACTTCTGTAGTGCAATTTTACAGGAAGTTAACATTTCCACATTCAATATAAAAGAAACAATATACATTTGAAAACGTGCCATAGGATTTTTAATGAAAAAATTAGAAAAGTGCATTATTTTACAACACTACAGTAAATGATTCCTTTTTTTTTTTTCTCTGTAAAGACATTGTAAAATATATACAGGGTTGCGTAGTGCATTCATTACAAAAGAAAGATGCAATCCCTTGCATAAATTACATATTGTACAGGGGTTCGCTGTCTACTTGGACTTGTAAACATTTGTGTGATACAGTTTTCATTCTTTAAGTAAGCTGCAATACATCTTATTTTCATTTGACTCTTGTTGCATTCTGACTCCAGTACGGCATTCTAAGGCCATATGTGAAGGCATCCTCTCCCATATCGGAGAAGGCCAGAAAAAGAAACGAAAACACAAAAGAGTCTTTAATTTGGTTCTTTGTAATCAAGTTATCACTGGTTTAATAAATCACATCTTGATACTTATGACCTGCTCTTTCTCCTTTGCTAGGACCAGCTCAACAACTATGTTGAAGTTAGAGGTCTGAAATGAGCAGAGAAAACAGTTTCCAGGAGGTAAATTCCCAGTGCAGTCTCCACAGCCAAGCAGCTCCTTTTTCTAGGTGACCATGCTCCTAAGGCTCTGTGTGCTGCACAGAAAATGTATCAACCAGGGTAGAAATTTAGAGAGTTTTGCTCTATCTCAGGCTGTTGAGGGCCTTTAGAATGCCGTCAATACACCGTCGGTAAGTCCGCATATGCACATTCAAAGAAGTACAAAAATGCACCAAAAAGTGTCAAGAGATCCAAAAGAGACATAGCATCAGCACACACTCACAAACACACACATACACACACGCTTCTGCCTGAGCAGGAAGGCTCAGTCTCCAAAGTAGGATTCACAATTTAATTTCAACATGTATGTGTGTTTGGAAGAAATCCAAGAATTTCCATATAAACTCCTTAGGTCCCAAATTGAACACTTTTATCCCTGTTTCTCGTAGATGAACAGTTTGTTGAAGTAAGTAATTGCACCTTGAAGAGACAGTATCCACATTCTTTTGGCCTACTGGAAACACCTGTTAAGCCCCCCTCCCATTCCCCATTGACCTATCCAGCTCCAAATCATCTCCTTTGCCTTCATTTCACCAGGATCAAAAGTTTTAGTCAATACTCCTCAATGGCAACAAACAGCCACACAAATCTTAACAAGTCAAGGGAAGAGGAAAAATAAAACATTTTTTTTTCTTCCACAGTTCACTCCTGACCTTGCAAATAAAAGGACAGATGGATTACTGGTTGTATAGCATACTATAGGAAATTTACATTTTGAAAAAAAAAAAAAACAGATTAGGTTTGCATTCTAAAGAATGATCCATTGCCTCATAATTTCTGCTTATTTCTTAGTTGTCAAAATGTTAGTGGTAGACAGGACTCTTTTACCTTTTTTCAGACAAAATTAACCCCAGTACTTATACCAAAACTAACTTTTTGTGGATGAACAAAATTTGTTGAAGTCCAAAAGAGTAGTGCTCCAAGTGGTACCCAATAAATTACTTAATAAAGCCAATTGTTAGATTAACAGAGTCTTAAACCTCTTGTAACCTGGACACTGGGATCCCTCTCTTGTTATGTGGGTATTACACATCTCCTCCAACATCTGAATAATATTCCTGCCCTAAGAATTTATACAGAAAGTATGTGCCACAATGTGAATGTAGCTGAACTGTTGAAAAGGAGGTAAATTCCCATGAGAAGATCATTAAGTTGTGTTGAGAATATCAGTTGTGTTGGTCAATGATCAACATAGCAGACTCTGCTCTACTAATCTTCCCAAGGGAGTAAAAAGGGCACTGTATCAACGATCAAGAGAAATTTCCTACTGCTGCTTCTGACTGCAGTTTCTCTCCATGCTGGGAGTTGAGAAGATGTGCTAAAAAGGAGCAATATGACACCCATCTTTCCTGAAAAACATATGTGACAGTAATGAATTTTTCAAAGAAAAGAGAAGTCACATGAAATATAAGTCACCATAGAGCAACTGGAGCTTAAACGCTGAGGAACTTTAAGGAACGTACAGTGAAGATAAAAAATCCCAGCTAACTGCATTGCTAAAAGGATCTCATATATATGTCTTTTGCTCCACTTGGCCAATCTTTTGGAAGACAACAGCCAGAGCAATCAGAACAATTTGGCAAGGTTTTGGTAGCCTCAGTCATAGAGAACTGTGAGCTGCCCCCCAGGTCCATTTGGATGACCTGCATAATGAAGAAAAGAGGTCCCCACTGCTGCATGCTGAACAAGAAACGTCAAATCACCACATCCCTGTTCAGAAGGGGTTCTGAGAAGAAGAGCTTCAAATCAGAGAGATGAGATAACTGTGGTAGATAGCTCAAAGGAAACATTAGAAGAAACAGCTACAGATCGATCTGAAGGTGCTGCCCTCCATCACCATCACTATCAACTCCAGGCGAGGAAGAAATCCATCCTTTGCTCTGCCTCTTTTAACCTTGCTCAGAAAGGGTCTTGGAGAAGGGTATGCCATAGCATCAATGTCCTCATCATTCCAGCTTGTGACACAAAAACTCAGCTGTATCCTGCCCATTCCCCGTGTGGTCTAGACGTATTTGAACATGTGTTCAGCAACCTTCCTCCTAGAATCATCATCTGTTCCAGACAGCACAGCTGAGACACTTCAACTATTGCACTAAATAGGAACTAGAACTATGCTCCATCCTGAAATACAGCCCCTTCCACATTCATCTGCATCAGTTTATCTAAGACACAACACCAGTTCTTTACTCTACAGGTAAGACAAATTCAGACCCAAACTCCACAAAGGCATTTAAGCACCTATTTAGCTCAGGGAGAATTAAGAACCTCACTGCATATACTGGATCTGAGCTAAAATCCCTTTCCTGGATGCTCCCAGCACCAGCTCCAGTCAGCATGCCAAGATGATGCTTGTCAGTAGGACAGCTGAGCCATGACC
>NW_020955535.1:158348-160916 GCF_003031625.1 Empidonax traillii
GACAAATTCAGACCCAAACTCCACAAAGGCATTTAAGCACCTATTTAGCTCAGGGAGAATTAAGAACCTCACTGCATATACTGGATCTGAGCTAAAATCCCTTTCCTGGATGCTCCCAGCACCAGCTCCAGTCAGCATGCCAAGATGATGCTTGTCAGTAGGACAGCTGAGCCATGACCCCCATGTCAGCAGTGATATTACCAAATAGGCCTTTTGGAAATCATTTTGTAGAGCTGCAGTTTCAGACTCTGGGAGGCCAAAATCACTTACACAGCTTACTTCAGATAATCTAATTAAAAACTCTTATCAGATTAATTATTCTCTGAACAGTAATTATGATTAAGGAGCTGCATAGCCACTCTCTAAGGAGAGCCAGCAATAATGAATTAATATTATTTCTCTAAAGGTCAGTTTTGGTGATATTTTGACATGTAGAAACTGTCCAAACACAACCAATACAAAGAGGTTTCTTTGCTATATGGTGACCTCCTGAACCCAGCTGGAGAAGCTTAGCATTTCCCAAGCATTCCTATGGCTTAACATTTCCCACACATTCTGGGGAGATACTACTGAAGGTGGGCAAGGATACCACAGTTCAGGTATTTCAGATCTGCTGCAGGCAGTAGGAGGGTTGATGTAACTGCTCTCTTCCACGGAATAGGAGGGGGAAGATGCTCTAGAAGACACAATTTCCCTACTTCCTCTTTGACACCAACGCTGGTAAGGTAGCCTCACCAAAAACAATCCACTCCACCATGAACCAACCCTGTCCCATCCTTCCCACACCTCCTGTCGCTCCTGCTTGCGAGAATGCTGGCAAACTAGAAAACAGACTAAGCCTAGAAGGCCATGGCTCTTCCTTAATCTGAAACCACACCACAGACCTATAATGATTTACAGACAATGAGCCAAACCACTGTGACTCTTCCTGGCCATTCTCCCGATGGCCTTCTCCCAAACAAACACACTCCAAAGTTCTCCTCGCAGCCTGTTGCGTTGCATTCCAGCCAGGGAAAAAGTGGATCTCACCCATGCAGGTTTATGCACGTTGCATTTCCTGTTTAATTCCCCACATATTGTTTTTAATCAATCTGTAGATTTCTTTTGTCAGTGGTAATTAGAGTGGAACATTTCCTTCCCCAGGGTGTAGTTCTGTAGCATAATGCTTTTCCCTAATAGAGGAAGGGGGAGAGTACAGCATGTGGTGATTTGGGGGTCTGAACACACATCCATGAAACGGCAAGCTAATGAGTTAATGTCTGGGTGGAAAGCAGGGAGGGAATATGGAGAAAGCCAGAGGGTGGCTGTCTGTGAAATGGATCTCTCTTCTAGCCCCAAGTAGAGTGCTCTGGATACAGCAATTACTGCAAGCTGTTCCACAGACCAGACAAACAATGAATCAAAGCCAGGCTAGCGGTATCAGAACTCATGCATGAAGAAGATGCATTACAGAGCATAGTTTCAATTATTATATTTGCCAGCTCCACTTGTGAATTCACCAGCTATGATAAATGTTATCATCCTCTTGTTTGCTCTACATTTCTCAAAGTGAACTGAAAGACAACACATCTTGGAACTGTGAATATTAATTACCAATAAAATTGAAGTATTAATCTTTCCCCCGCCACCCCCTTTTTGTTCCTAGTCTGTCTTGGGTGTTAATGCATGGCAGCACTCCTTACACTGTCAGAAAGCAAGGTGAAGGAGAGCTTTGGGATATTTATTAATTACAATATTCACAGAAGGAGAGACAAATGAAGGCTGAAGGCTCCAGGGATAGTATTTCCAGCCTAAAATTAGCAGGCAGCTTTGAATGACTGGATTCCATAACACAAAATAGAGCTGCATAAATCATACAGGTTTACTGTTGTTTTTAGTTCTTATTGCTCTCCCTTAGGTTTAGCAAACATGGTGAGCAGTAGTTGGAGACAATTTCATGGTATCTAATAGTAAATAGAAAATTTTTCAGTTTCAGTAAAAGGGCACAAATCAGGACTCACTGCATTGCACCAAATCATTTGGCTTCAGAGGAGGGCCCTGCCACAGTAGGCTTTAGATAAGGAAATAGTTTGTTTATGTCCTACTGAGCTCTTGCACTTGGGAGCATCAGGAGGAGGAAATAGCATCATTAGCACAACATATCCAAGGGACCAGCACTGCTCAGGAGGGGCTGGCTGAATAAAACCTTGGTTTCGATGGAGATGGCAGCAAAAACCTGACTGGAGAATCAGGAGCTCCGTGAATCTCCTTATCAGCAGCAGTCAGTGGAACACTGTGGTGTCAGCCTGGGCTGAGCAGGGGACAGTCAGTCAGGCTGATTCTACACAGATGAAAGCGTAACAGTTCTTCAGCATTACCTCACAGTGGTTTCAACTGGAAATAAAAAAACTATTTCTGCTGTTGAAAACAATTTCTTTTTTCCCAATTTTCTTTTTGCCTTCCTACTACTTCTTTTTTTTTTTTTTTTTTTTTTTTTTTTTTTTTTTTTTTTTTTTTTTTTTTTTTTTTTTTTTTTTTTTTTTTTTTTTTTTTTTTTTTTTTTTTTTTTTTTTTTTTTTTTTTTTTTTT
>NW_020955535.1:160932-197187 GCF_003031625.1 Empidonax traillii
GACAAATTCAGACCCAAACTCCACAAAGGCATTTAAGCACCTATTTAGCTCAGGGAGAATTAAGAACCTCACTGCATATACTGGATCTGAGCTAAAATCCCTTTCCTGGATGCTCCCAGCACCAGCTCCAGTCAGCATGCCAAGATGATGCTTGTCAGTAGGACAGCTGAGCCATGACCCCCATGTCAGTAGTGATATTACCAAATAGGCCTTTTGGAAATCATTTTGTAGAGCTGCAGTTTCAGACTCTGGGAGGCCAAAATCACTTACACAGCCTACTTCAGATAATCTAATTAAATACTGTTATCAGATTAATTATCCTCTGAACAATAATTATGATTAAGGAGCTGCATAGCCACTCTCTGAGGAGAGCCAGCAATAATGAATTAATATTATTTCTCTAAAGGTCAGTTTTGGTGATATTTTGACATGTAGAAACTGTCCAAACACAACCAATACAAAGAGGTTTCTTTGCTATATGGTGACCTCCTGAACCCAGCTGGAGAAGCTTAGCATTTCCCAAGCATTCCTATGGCTTAACATTTCCCACACATTCTGGGGAGATACTACTGAAGGTGGGCAAGGATACCACAGTTCAGGTATTTCAGATCTGCTGCAGGCAATAGGAGGGTTGATGTAACTGCTCTCTTCCACGGAATAGGAGGGGGAAGATGCTCTAGAAGACACAATTTCCCTACTTCCTCTTTGACACCAACACTGGTAAGGTAGCCTCACCAAAAACAATCCACTCTACCATGAACCAACCCTGTCCCATCCTTCCCACACCTCCTGTCACTCCTGCTTGTGAGAATGCTGGCAGACAACTAGAAAACAGACTAAGCCCAGAAGGCCATGGCTCTTCTTTAATCTGAAACCACACCACAGACCTATAATGATTTACAGACAATGAGCCAAACCACTGTGACTCTTCCTGGCCATTCTCCCGATGGCCTTCTCCCAAACAAACACACTCCAAAGTTCTCCTTGCAGCCTGTTGCATTGCATTCCAGCCAGGGAAAAAGTGGATCTCACCCATGCAGGTTTATGCACGTTGCATTTCCTATTTAATTCCCCACATATTGTTTTTAATCAATCTGTAGATTTCTTTTGTCAGTGGTAATTAGAGTGGAACATTTCCTTCCCCAGGGTGTAGTTCTGTAGCATAATGCTTTTCCCTAATAGAGGAGGGGGGAGAGTACAGCATGTGGTGATTTGGGGGTCTGAACACACATCCATGAAATGGCAAGCTAATGAGTTAATGTCTGGGTGGAAAGCAGAGAGGGAATATGGAGAAAGCCAGAGGGTGGCTGTCTGTGAAATGGATCTCTCTTCTAGCCCCAAGTAGAGTGCTCTGGATACAGCAATTACTGCAAGCTGTTCCACAGACCAGACAAACAATGAATCAAAGCCAGGCTAGTGGTATCAGAACTCATGCATGAAGAAGATGCATTACAGAGCATAGTTTCAATTATTATATTTGCCAGCTCCACTTGTGAATTCACCAGCTATGATAAATGTTATCATCCTCTTGTTTGCTCTACATTTCTCAAAGTGAACTGAAAGACAACACATCTTGGAACTGTGAATATTAATTACCAATAAAATTGAAGTATTAATCTTTCCCCCGCCACCCCCTTTTTGTTCCTAGTCTGTCTTGGGTGTTAATGCATGGCAGCACTGTCAGAAAGCAAGGTGAAGGAGAGCTTTGGGATATTTATTAATTACAATATTCACAGAAGGAGAGACAAATGAAGGCTGAAGGCTCCAGGGATAGTATTTCCAGCCTAAAATTAGCAGGCAGCTTTGAATGACTGGATTCCATAACACAAAATCGAGCTGCATAAATCATACAGGTTTACTGTTGTTTTTAGTTCTTATTGCTCTCCCTTAAGTTTAGCAAACATGGTGAGCAGTAGTTGGAGACAATTTCATGGTATCTAATAGTAAATAGAAAATTTTTCAGTTTCAGTAAAAGGGCACAAATCAGGACTCACTGCATTGCACCAAATCATTTGGCTTCAGAGGAGGACCCTGCCACAGTAGGCTTTAGATAAGGAAATAGTTTGCTTATGTCCTACTGAGCTCTTGCACTTGGGAGCACCAGGAGGAGGAAATAGCATCATTAGCACAAAATATCCAAGGGACCAGCACTGCTCAGGAGGGGCTGGCTGAATAAAACCTTGGTTTTGATGGAGATGGCAGCAAAAACCTGACTGGAGAATCAGGAGCTCTGTGAATCTCCTTATCAGCAGCAGTCAGTGGAACACTGTGGTGTCGGCCTGGGCTGAGCAGGGGACAGTCAGTCAGGCTGATTCTACACAGATGAAAGCATAACAGTTCTTCAGCATTACCTCAAAGTGGTTTCAACTGGAAATAAAAAAACTATTTCTGCTGTTGAAAACAATTTCTTTTTTCCCAATTCTCTTTTTGCCTTCCTACTACTTTTTTTTTTTTTTTTTTTTTTTTTTTTTTTTTTTTTTTTTTTTTTTTTTTTTTTTTTTTTTTTTTTTTTTTTTTTTTTTTTTTTTTTTTTTTTTTTTTTTTTTTTTTTTTTTTTTTTTTTTTTTTTTTTTTTTTTTTTTTTTTTTTTTTTTTTTTTTTTTTTTTTTTTGTGAATGTTCCTTTGCCATATTCATTAAATGCATCTTAAATAACTGAAAACTGCATTTTGGCAAAGGGCTCCATCAGTTTTTCATGGTTTTAATTCAGCTTCTGAGCTCAGTTTAACTAGCATAAGAGTCCCAGGGCACCTGCCATCTGTAATCAATTTCTCTGTGTCCAGTGTCATTATTCCATTTGTTTCAGTTTTGGTGTATAGTTATGATGACTAATCCTTTTCAAATGCTTTATCTTACTGAAGTTCCCAAAATAAAGTTCTATATCAGAGTTAGATGACAGGCAGACTGGTCAGAAAGGCAATATTTCCTTTTTCAGTTCTGTGAGTGTTACATGTCTCTGGCTGATGGAAGTAGCAGTTGTGTGATTCTCGTTGTAATTTGTGCAATACTCCAGGCAGTAATAGGGTCTTGCTGAAATATGCATGAAAAAGTCCATAACATTAGTGTAATGGACACACTCCAACACATCTCTCTCATCTGGCTTCCTCATAAAGATTTTCAATGACTGTCTTAATTAGATCCTAATATGAACAGGAATATTACATAAACTTAAATGAGGACATAAACTTCAGCTAAAAGCTACTTCCACCCAAGCCCCTGCCCTCTGGTCTGAACACACCAAATAGCTCTGGAACATTTTCGTTCTCCACCTTGGTTCCACTGACTGCTCTTTTTTTTTAAGTTTTCAGCAACAAAGCAAGCTTTTTTTTTTTTTTCCTGTGGTAAAAACTTTCAAATCTATCAGAGAAAACAAGGAATTACTTTGCTTAGGTCTGATTCACAATAACGTTGATTATTGCCCTGGCATTTCATTGATCAAACCACTAGGAAACTAATGAGAAAATGTACAATACAGTAGATTAACTTGGTTACTTCCCTCTTTTCTTTTTTTTCCTTTTTTCTATAATGTCTACTTTGTCCTAATGATCCATTACAGAGGTGTTCAAACAGAAGGCTATTTCTGAAGGTCACTGTACATTTCTCCATTCATTACCTAGAAGCTATTTTGGACTCTTGAAGTAACATCCACATACACTTTCTTAGCTGTCCCTGTTACAGTCATCCCTGTAAAGCAGACACACGTACAAAGTTCTGGCAAAGCAGTGCCAGTTAGAACAGTCAGGATCTCCCTCACACAGTAACAAAGACCAAGTGGAGACTTGTGCCTGCATTGTTCTGTTAAGTTTCCTCTTTCCTTCTCATATCACAGCATGCTCAGTCAAAGCTATTTTGGTGCTTCACTGATCAAACTGATTTTTTCCTTTGATGATAATATGAAATATGATAGGATAATAGCGTTGTTATATAATCAAAGTCGACAGCAGGGAGCTAAATTTGTGTTGTTTTGATGAAGAGCACATTAGTGTGACATAAATAGACTAATCTGATTTATTATTATTATTTCTAATGCTTAATAATAGGGAAGTGTAGGGGAAATGAGACTCTGGGGAATGAGAGTGCATCACAAAGTGATAGCAGACATCAGGATGTCTAGTCATAAGCAGCACCACTACTACCTGCTTCTAGCTTAATTTCAAAAGAGTGAGTAGCGAGCAAGAGAAGTTGTTCTCAAAGAAATAATGTCTTAAATGGAATAAAACAAATCATGTACTAGAGAAAATATTCTGTGAAAAGCAGTGCTGTGGGAAGAAAACTTGTTCATACAGGGCAACAAGAAGTCACAGATGGAATTGACAGAAGTCAGCTCACCTTTCACTGACTGACTTTTCATGTCTAACTGAAAAGCTGGGATTAACCTGGGACAAAAGCTTCCCTTTCATGATCATGTCTGTTCCAGTTCCAGACAGCCCACATCAGTATTCACACATCAGTCAAGAACCACGAAAATGACTAAAGAGAGAGGCATATTTTGCCTGTTGTACTGATGTCTACAGTATGATGTCTACCGAGTTCCTGTGCCTCTGGCTGCTCACAAAGCAAAGTCCTGAAGGCATCTCCTTGCAAAGGAAAGAGTTTCCATGCCACTTCAAAATCCCATGTGTAACAAAAACACAGATTGGACAGAACTCCGGGCTCTTCAGTCAGAAAATAAAAGTAAAAAACCATTTGAAAATCCCAAGGAATGCAGATACATTCAAGCAAAACACTTTCCCACATACACACTCATAGATTTTAGGCTTATAAGTATGGCTATGGACATCTACTCTGGCTTCTTCATAGCAACATACTCAGATTTCTTCAACTACTTCTATAAACTTCAACTAAGCTGAAGCAGAGCTATTATAAAGCCACTGAGTTTTAATGCAAAGACTCTAAGTGGCAGATAACCCATGACATGCTGAGGTAAGATTCTCCCCTCGTTAAATACCTCATGTATTAGAATTATTCTTCATATGTGGTTCGAGGGGGAAGATTTAGTAACAAATCAAATAGTGTATGTGAAGTTTTGAACTTCTCCAGGTCAACATGATTTACAGGACATTTAAAGATTATTTTTATATGCATCAGAATAGTAATTTCTTCTTAAAGGAAAAGAGAAAAATGGTTAACCAATGTTTTATAAGATGAAATTGCTTTTTTCTGTTTAAAGTTTTTATTAAAAGTCCTGTTACAAAAATTCTCCTTTGCCAGGCAGACAGAATTCCACCTGACACATGATATAGATGTGTAACTTCCAGGCATATGTTTTCTTATCTCCATAGCAGCAAAAGAGATCTGCATTTATTTGTACTTCAGGGATGACACAGGCAAAGATGAAGCGAGTGAATTTGGAGAGCACTGTGAACCCCATGGGCTACTCTCACAGGAACCAACTTCTAGGTGGCAAACACTAGAGGGGGTTTAACACATCCTGAAACTGCTTTTTAGGTATGTTTGCCTCAATCCTTTTGCCATCAGCATTTGCCTTAGGAGACAGTACTGGCAGCACAGAATTAATGCCCCCAGCAGGCCCCACACATTACTCTGAGAAAGTCCATCCTCATCCATCCTCATTAAGAATCCCAAGTTGTTTCTCCACTAACCTTAACGGAGGATTTCATGTCACAGCAATTTCTAAGCCCAAAAGAAGCTACATAGGGGAGTCAAAGTCACTGATAACTTGCTTTTCATTTACTTGTTGAAAGGCAGACGTGGAGAACATGAACATATTTGATAGTTAATAATTTAAAACCAAGTAGAAGAGAACAGAGGAGGAATGACATTCCTTATTTCTCCCTATTAATGCTCTTTATAGACACCTCTTTGAAAGGATATCAACATCCATCAGCACACAGAGCTCAGAGCTGTGCACATACCATCTAGTTTTAAGGGTAAAAAAAGGATTATTGCTTTTACACTGAGAGCACAAAATGGTAGAATCAGCAGGAGGTGATTAGTGCCAAAAAGAGATGGGATTTGTATGGCAAATTAACACGGAAAGCAATTCAAAAGAGAGAATTAGATCAGAGACAAAGGTGCAAGTTTATAAAACTCCCAGTCCTACACTTGCAAAATCAAAGATAAATCTCCAAAAGCACTAAATCCCATGTAATCATTGCAAATTCCTATTGTCTTAAAGGGGAGCTGGATTAGGCCTCTAATTCAGTTCTGTAAAGTCTGTTTGGTCCAGATGAACAACTGAGAGATGGACAATGTCCAAGGAACAGCTCTACAACGTGGTCTCAGCATCCTCCACCACAACTTGCCAAGGCAACCACTCCCACTGCTGCCCTCCAAACACTGGAGTAAAGCTATTTTTGCCCATTGCTGCTAAATGCATTTTGCCTTTGCCTAGCAAAAAAAGCAATATCACATCTGATCTCACAAGTTCCCAGTGAGCCAAACACAAGATACTGTCCCTTGAATTCTTCCTGAGACCAACAAAGGCTTTCCATTATTTACAAATCAAAAGCATTTAGAGACAATCATCTTTAGTTTTTATTTAAAACAAGGAATGCCCTGTCACTATTATATAAGAAAAAATATACATCCTCCTATTTATACCCATCTTAACCGAGCATTCCAAAAAAATATAATTCCTATTCATGCAGGTAATTGCTGCACAAAATAATAATAATAATAATAATAATAATAATAATAATAATAATAATAATAATAATAATAATAATAATAATAATAATAATAATAATAATAATAATAATAATAATTTATGAATAAAATTAAAATAACAAAATACACTCTTTTGTTCCAACAATTCTCCCAATTTATCTTAAAAATTCCACTTGCAAATTGTTGGAACAGTTGAAAATTATAAAATTAAATATAGTTAAATCAATAGGATTATTTGCTTTTGATTATTAATTCCATTGCTAGTTTTTCTTGTGTTTTTTATTATGCATACCAGTTTTACAAAGTGCATGCTTTATTTTTTTTTTTAATTTTGAACTGGCAAGCTAAAATGATCCATCTTTTCCTGCCTTTTTTAAATGTTAATACAATCTAAAATCTAGCATTAAAAAATTTATCATGATACACCTGGTATATTGACTGCTTATGGCGCATGCTTGTCTTGGCAAAAAAAAAAAATCCCAAAAACAAATTGGCTCCCCTCCCGCCCTCCCCATTCCTTTTGGAAGCAATCTAAAAAGCAGGCTGGAACACAATTGCTTCGAGGGCAAAAAAAAAAAAAAAAAATAAAAATAATACCTGATGCTTTAATTTTTTGTCACATGGCACTAGTTGTGGAATTGCACACGCGCACACACACGCACACACACCCCTGACACACACGCAAAGCACACACCCACGCTGCAACCTGCTCGTGAGGAAAAAAAGTTTGTTAGGTCAGGAGTGCCAGTGGCACATGAAGGCTCCCAGCTGTGTGTGCAACTTTGGATTTGGTACCCACTTCACGTCACCTTGAATCCTCTGACATCCACCGAGGGGGTAATGTAAGGCATACTTTGCTGGAACAGTAATAATCCATGCTTCATGCTCAAGAGCTGAGTCTCAGAGGAGGACTGGCTTGCTCTACTCCCTTTGGCCTCACTCTGCCTCACTCAAGGAACAAAAAACCCGAAACAGAGAAGAACTGGGGAAAACAAGGAAAGCAAAAGAAGACAAATCCCTTTAAATGGACTTTCGCCGTTTCATCAGCCTGTGGTTATCTGTAAAGCTGTGCAACCCAGGTGAGATGGAGCTGACAGGAGATGGGAAAAGGCTGTTTTTTAATGTGCTTGGCGAGATCTCCTCTATCTTGTAAGAGATGGAGTGAAAGTACTGGGGGTTCAGCTTTGAGCTGAAAGAATTTTGGTGGGACACCACCCGGCTGGTGTACTCGTGGGACCTGTAACACATGCAGGAACAAACTGACTGAAGGTCTGTTACTTCGGCCTTGTACCGTGGCCGACCGTGCTGGGAGTCCTCTTGGATGTGGATAATCATGCTGTTGCGGTTCCCTGCCAGGGACGCCCGTTCCTCGGCATCCCGCCTCTCATCCTCACTGTTCATGGTCAAGAACCTGAGAACAACCAGATTTAGAAATGCCCCAATGACTGTCAACCCCACTAGAATGTACATAAAGCTAAAAGCCACGTAGAGAGGCTTCTTTTGAAGGGCCCCTTTGGTCTGCAGGGCCACATAGTCTCCAAACCCTATCGTAGTCAATGTTATAAAGCAGTAATAGTAAGCATGGAAAAAGCTCCATTCCTCGTACTGGGAAAAGGCTGCTGCTCCAATGCAGAGTGTCCCCATGCAGGAGAAGAAACCCACAGTGACCATGTTTTCCATGGAGACCTCGGTGCTCCTCATCCCACAGCACTTTTTGATGCGTTTCAAGAGGTACTTGACGAAGGTGTTCATGCGCTCGCCCAGGCTCTGGAACATGACGAGTGTCAGTGGGATCCCCAGGACCGCGTAGAACATGCAAAAGGCCTTCCCTGCGTCCGTCCCTGGGGCAGCATGTCCGTAACCTGGGAGGGGGGATGAAAACACAGCACAGTCAGCAAGGCAGGTGATGACCACAGTTCCCCCTTCACGCAAGCCACATGAATCACAGAGGCTCTGATGCCGCAGCCAGGCATCACGTGCAATACTGGAAACTTTGGAATTAGATGGACTTTCCCACAGCGTTTTTGAGAGTAGTCCCTGTCCCAAAACCAGACTACATTGATGGCATCCAAGTTCTGTGTCTGCTGATAGTGTGGAGTTACAACATCCACAGATGCACAAACCAAATAAATTCCTTTTCAAACTCTTCCATACTGAATAAGCCTTTCTCCTTGACACCTTATGAAAGTCATTGCTGGAACACCATAGGAATTTAGGGATTTAATGTTTTTTTCTGTCTTTCATTACTGAAGAATAAACAACTTATCAGCTTGTTCCATAGTTTTGCAGCTTCAACAGAATTGCAAAGGCAATTTCATCAGGATGTTAAACTAATCCAGGAAAGAGGATGTACCACATTTCACAACATAGGTTACTGATAACAAAATCATAGCTAAGCCTTTATTCTAAAAGAAACCATAAGTGGAGGTCTGTTTTGAAAGTATAATTTCACTTTTTCACATCACACTGCTTTAAAAGTCTACATTTCCTATAGCTGAGATTCTAAGGAATGGTACCAAAATCTCCAAAATGGGATGGCTAGGACCCACCTGGCCATGTGGGTATCACTATCTAGATTCCCTTTAAAGTCAGTGAGTACAAATAATTTATTTCACAAAGGCAGCTCCTCTCATGTACACAGAGGTGTCTAAAACAGTCAATAAGTTATTCTCAGTAGACAACTATTTCTCTACAATCATTATAACAGAAATCTTGGGACAAAACTCAGTTTAAGATTAATATATCCAATATATTATATTTGCTGCTCTGAATTTGTCTAATCCTTTTTTGAAACTGTTGACACTGCACACCTCCTCAGTCTCCTGTGGCAACAAATTCCAGAAGTTCACTATCTGCTATGTAAAAAAGGTACTTTATCATTTCAAGCAGATCTCCTTGTTTCAGCTAGTGCCCCTTAGTTCCAGGACTGCAGTTCTACATCTACCTTATCTACTCCCTTCATGGCTTCAGCTAAACTCAGCTTTATCTCTGCTTTCAGTTTTTTCCTGTCTGAACTGAAGACACAGCTGTTTCAACTCATACAGCAGAAGTCACATTCCCTCGAACATTTCAATGTCCTTGTCTGGATCTTCCAGAGCTCTACCACATCATTTTTGAGTCAAGGAACCAGAACTCTGCATACCTCTCATGATGTGGATGCACCACAGAGTCTGCAGTTTTAACTAGAACTAAAACTTGAACACGAGGTAACCTTCAAAACGTACAGCAACAGGGGACAAGGAGAATAAAACAAGAAAGCCAGACAAGGATTCCCTCCAAAAAGCAACAGGTATTTCCATAGCTCAGTCGCTAGTTGTTGACAGACGGCTGGGATGTAAAAACGAATTTACAAAAGAAGCACACAACCCAAATAGGAGGTTCTTTTTTCAGGTTACAAAAGTAAGAGATTCACCTGTTATATTGAGCCAGGTACTCTGTTCATCATGAAAAGCAGTTTCCAAATTACCTGGAAAGGGAAGTGTCTTCAATAGATTGATGATGGGTTAGTTCTACCTGACTGTCCCTCAATAAAGCCCATAATTGCCTCTCATTACTAAGATCAGCTTTCGAACTACAGGGGTGTTAATTAAACCAGGAACATCTTCCCATTTTATAGCTTTAGTTACAGATGATAAAGAGAAGGAAAGCTTCAGAAAATGTGATTTTCCAGATGGCTGCAGAGATAGCAGTTGGTGGAAACAAGTTTCACTTTGAGTTCTAAAAAAATGATTGGGGTGAAAAAAGATTTCTTTTGATATCACTATATCCTTCTCATTAAAGATATCCCCAGAGACACTTTAGGGAGATTATAAAACATTAATATTATGTACTTACACACTATCTTACAGTTGAATTTCTAAGATTTGTCACAGACTTTGTAATTATATATCCCATAAGATAGGAATATATCCATATCCCTGTTTTACAGATAGGGAAGCACAGACACCAGCAGGCTTTAATTTCCCTCCAATTCACATAGGTAGATAGAACATCCAGAAATTTTTATTTCTATTCTGCCCCAAGTCATTCTCACTTTCCCCAGTATCAGATAAATGTCTTTTTTACTGTTTTCTCACCATGAATCTGGGGTGAAGAAAGGACTTTATTCATGAAGCTGGTATAAGACTTTACAAATAGATTCATGTAAGAGGATCAGAGTCACATATTTCTCCTGTACAACACAGTTTTAAGGAATAGGCACCTTATTCATTGCCTTCAACCCTTTGAAATAAGGGAAAACAAGGGGAAATACACCAAAGAAAGACTTAACTCTCCATTACATAAGCGTTACAGAACCTATCCAGCAATATACAGAGTAACTCATGGAAAGCAAACTGCAGCAGAGAATGCCCTCTGAAACTCAGTAAATTTCAACTCTAGAACAAACCACTGTCTTCTTAACATCAGAAACTGCCTCTGGGAAAAATGGGAAGGCTGGTAATTGCCAGAGGAAGAGGGGCACGAGGGATCATTAACGCTGGGACAGGACACAGTTCATGGGGTCGGTCTCCAAGTAGTTGGGTTTTACCTGCATCAAGTAAAGGCAGAAGCAGAAGCAACTGCCTTGGAAGCAGATTCCAGCTACCTAAATTCATCCTAATTTCCTCTACATGAACGCCCCTGCCCTTTAGCAGAGTATAAAGAGATGACTCTGTGTCATCCATAAGAAACACGAGGTTTAAAGAGAAATGGAAAGGTTAAGTATGACACTGGCTTTCCTTTCTCTTCTTTGGTGAAGAAGAAAGATTGAACAGAAGACCTTAGAAGTGAGTATAGGAAATGCAGCCCCTGACAGGCCATGGAACTAACAGTGAGAAAGATATGGAGTTTTTGTTGAACCACACTTAGGTAAATATTGTCTGTACTACTCTAGTAAGAGTTTACTGAGGTTCCCACAGTACAGCAGTGTGACCACAGCAGGCAGGTTTGTCTGATATTTAATGAGATGTAATTTGAATGATCAAGGAGAGACTAAATAACTCTCATCTTGATTGGAGGCAATGTCATCAGTTCTCTCTCTGTCTTTTATAACCCCTCGCAGCTGCTTAGGCTTTCATGACAGAGCTCATCTGGGTTGGCACCTTGAAGAATAGCTCGCCAAGGAGAAATGTTGTGTCTCAGAGTGTTACTCCAGTTCTGGACTGTGGAGCACCAATACATCACAAAAGTCATCTCCTCCCAGTCATGGAATGACTGGGATACAGAAATCAAGCAGAACTATAGGAAGGTGTAGGCAAGGGAGGAAAAGAATCAGACTGTAAGGGCTGACATCAAATGTGTACTCTGTTGGGGTCTTCCCTGCCTTTGATTTTTGCAGGCCTTGTCCATTCTCTGATGGGAAACTCTCAAAGACTCTGTTCATCTACATGTGATTCTAGAAGAAAAAAGGAATATTATTCACTTGTTTGCCAGAGTATAGCCATGGAAGTCTGAGGAAAACCCATTCAGCCTTTTTCAGAGCTTATTTTTCCATGGTGCCTTTCAGACAAGACACAGAGTGAAACTCCTCATTACAATCTCCATGAGGTCCATTTGCAGGGACTACCCCCACACCTTTCTCTTGCTTGTAAAGGGACATTGTGCTGGGGAACCAGCTCACTTACCAAAATGTGCAGAGGAGAACAGCACACAGTTACCCTGAATTTAACACTGACCACAAGTAGATGGCTGAGGAAGACTATAAGAATAATATACATACAAGTGATTTTTTTCCCCAAGAATTCATATACCCAGCTTCATTATTTGGTGCTCAGGGATATCCTAAGCCAGACAGTGTTTGGTTGGTTTCATTAACACACCATGGATTTGTCTTCCATGAGCTTGGGCATTGCCTCTTCAATGTGTGTGAAATTCCTGCACCTGCAGCATCCTGTGGCAAGAAGGTTCATAGATCAGCCATGTGTTCTTTAAAACAATGGCCATTGCTTCTTTACTTCTCTTTCATTACTATCAACTGATTGGTAATGGTATCTCCTCTATGGAAGAGATCAGGAACAATCATTCCCTATTCCCTTTCTTTGTGCCACTCATGATTTTATGGACATTTTATCAAAAAAAATGCTGTGTTGCATTCAGGCCCTAAGCAAGTATCCCTGGCACTCTGTGGCCTCATGTGGACAGACCAACTTGCTTAGATCTGCATCAATGATCTTTGCACCAAATTCAGCTGCAGGGTACAGACAGGCCTGCAACATCTGCCTTGTCCTCCAACACAAATTCTCTGGAATAACACTCTGCTTCTGGGGCAAAAAGGGTCTTGATAAACAATTTCATGCTATTGCAATGATGTAAACTGCTGAGAATAACTAAATCCATAACAAAAATAAAACATAATGGGAAAAAATTCTGAATACTTTCAGAGTGTTGCATCTACACAGTAACCATCTCCAGCACTGCAAGGCAGTATCTACTCTAGAAAACTAAACTGGCCTCAAGTTCTACCAGGGGAGGTTAGATTAGATACCAGAAAAAAAATACTTCATGGAAAAGGGTGTAAAGCATTGGAACAGATTGCCCAGGAAAGTGGTGGAATGTGGATGTGGCATTTGAGGATATGGTTTAAAGGTGAACACAATGGTGGTGCTGAGTTGACAGTTGGACTTCATGGTTTTAAGCGCCTTTTCCAGCCTTAACAATTCTACCATTCTGAGGATGAATTCTACCACCAACCCACGATGCCTCACTCTTAAATCATCAGCACAGTTCCCATTATGGCTTCACCCTGGAATAACCAGCACAGTCCCAGACAAAGTCCATGTCTAATTCACCCATGGAGGTTGACACTGGCCGGGGACAACTGCAACTAAGCACCATGCTGGGGCAGTACATGTGTTCAGTTGTCACTGGCCTTCTCCATGACATCTCTGTTTGCCTCTGTGTCTTACAAAACACAGATCCTGCTCTGCTTAGCAGCATAGATGGAGCCTGAGTGGGTTTTCTGAGTGTTTATCTACACTGAGCTCTGTCAGGGATTGAGAGATGTTTGTTTCTAAATGTGCACTGGTGCTAGGCAAAATACATAGTCAGTGTTAAAAAATAAAAATTAAAAGTGGCAGTGGTAAGTTAGTTATAGGTCACACTCAGGCCAGTGTGTAGCTGCAGAGCAGCCAAGCCTCATTCACATTCACATTCAATGTACAACAGGTCTTAGATGTCTTGAATCTCAGAGCAGTGCTCTGCGTTATTCATGAGGGATGCTTTATTTCTCTTCGGAGGAGGTTTCTCCCCTCATTTATCTACGCATCATTCATCCCTGTGATGGACATTTAGGCCGGGTTGTCTCTGACAACAGTCTCCGGAAAGAAATTAACTTCTCGATCCCTGTGACTCAAATCCTTCTTACTCATGCTGGCAGCAGCCCTGGCTGGGAGATAATGAAGAGAGGATAATGGCACCTGTTATTTAGATGGGCAAGAGTAATTCAGATTAAAACATCTTTCTGATGTCACACACTTCACTTCAGAGGTTCGTCTACGTCAGAGAAACCGCCACAAAGATCAGAGCTGTCTCTCTGCTGGATTTGCTGCTTGTGCTTTCAGAGAGAAGAAACAACATGGCCTTTGTGGTGCAGATGAAAGAGATTTCAGTAAGGATCAGGGAAATACTTCATCTAACAAACTGGTAGTAACTCATTTACCAGGACAATGGCTTTCTCCTCTAAGGAAACCAAGAGTGCATCACGGATGCTGCTGTTACCAGGGTGAAAGCTGCTGTGTAACTACACCACCTGTCTCCTGGCACATGAGCAATGCTGACTGCTCCATCTTCTCTCTCCCACATGTCTAGTCTCTCCCTAGATCCTGATGCCTTTTTCCTCAATCATCTCCAGGATCTTCTATTTCTTTCATTGCCTTGTCGGTTGATTTCACTGCAGCACATCAGCTGAACAACCTGTCTTAGTTTTGCACATCCCCTTCCATCCTCAAAGACATCCTCCCCTTCCATGCTCAGTAGACACTCTCTAATGTCAGGAAAAAGCATGGCTCATGGCTCCCTACAGGAATACAAGGCAATACAGAATAATATCACCCCTTGATGTGAAGACAGGGATATCATGGGAGAGGAAAAATGGTGTGCCCAGGTGCAACCTCAAATCCTAAATCCCTCAACAAGGCCAGCACAGCCTCTCATCCTGCTTCATCTGCAGCCACCACACATTATCTCCTTCCTTATGGAACCTGAACATCCCTTTCTGGAGCATCAGTCATGGCAATTTTTCCCCTTAGTTTCTCTTCCAGACACCCCAAGTTGCAGTAAACACCAACATGATGAATGCTGTGCATCACCCAAACTGCCTGTTGGCATAAATTCCCACCCCTGACCACCATGAGGTGTGGCTAAAGCATGTCCCATTGGAAGATTCAATCATAGGAAAAGTACCAAGAGTGCTTGGACAACTGCTTAAGAACACAGCCCTGAATTCTTACAGCCTTGCTGGAGCAAGAACTGAGGCTGCCTGGTGTGCCAGCTTTTTGTGTAGTCATCTTGGGGGTGTAGCTTGGGAAGACAGTATGTTTCCCACACATCTTCAATTATAGGGATCCAAAGGCAGCAATTTAGTGGAACATGGCCATGTTCATTTCTGATTCAGGGTATAAGCTGGGACTTCAGTTTTGGCTGGTTTCAGCTGGGGATCACACACAATACGGTCAGGCATTCCCTGCAAGGAGTTGACCCCCTCAAGGAGATTTTCTTTGGATTCTCAGAGGCAAATAATGTGTCCCAGTCCCAGTGAGGCTCTCAGTAAGGTCGTGTTCATGGGACATGTTGTAGAACTGTGATTCAGAAGTTCTCAGACTGCTTAGACTGAGGTTTCCTCCTCCTTCCCCACCTGGACTTCACTGCTAACATGTACAGGGAATGGCCTCTCCTCCTCCCTGTTGGATGCCTACCTGGGGAGGTGAGGACACAAATCTACTCAGTTCAGTGAAGCAGAGTAGTTTGAAGTGCTGCTTATTCAGTCACAGACCTGTCAGAGGCTTGTGCCCAGGCAGTTCCACACTCCCCCAAGTGAGGAGACCTGGGGACTCCTTTGCTTCCCCCGGAAAATATCTTGCATTCCTCCTGAACTTAGAGCCCCCAAGAGAACAAAGCTCCTCAATTTTGAGACCTATTACTTCTGCCCAATGCAAAAAACATAGATCTGGTCACAACATTTGGCTCTTTCAGATACCCACTGAATTATGGCGCTAAGGAATACATTTACAAGTTTAAATCAAGACATAAAAAAAACTTTTCTGTTTTTTAATTAGTTCTGGGGTTTTTCTCATTTCTCAGTAAGGATGAGCCATCTATATTTATATCTCTGTCCGTCTGTCTTTCCTCCACAATAGCTTTGAAGCTGCTCACCAATTTCCACCACTTAGAAGAAGCTGTAATGTGAACTTGATAGTGATCTGTTCTGCTGGGGCTGCCATCTGGCCAATCTGTGAATACACATAAAAGGGCCTAAAAATCCACACACACATAGTGCAGACTCAGCTACAATATGATCAGCTATTCCTCTGGACAGTTACAGGAAGGAAACAGGAGCTGGAAGCCCTGCAAGATGGGGTGGGATGTAGAGGCATGGGAGAGAACTGCAGAAATAAGATGTCTCTACCTCCTTATAAAACATTGGAATACATATCAGCCTACAAGGATGAAGATGCAAATCAGGGTAAAGAGAACTGGGAGATGTTTTGAAGTTCCCAGGAAACCAGGTTTGACTACTGCTGTTGCTCAAGGAATGACGTGTTTCTAGTAAAAGACAGAATTCAAAACTCCTTGCTTTAAAAAAATCAAAATATTGGAGACTTCTGTGTTTGCCCGTGTTTGTTGTCTTCTTTCTTTTGCACATGAACATTTCCCCCTTTTTTTCCTTCCTGTGTAAAATTTACACTATAAAGAGTTTTACTAAAAATGGTAAATGCGGGGAAAGTGGAAATCTTCAAATGGCCACATGAAATCACAATATTCCTATTCATCTATATGACACAAAAGACTTAATTGTCTCAAACCTCCTCTTGTTGAACTTTACTGCTTAGATAGGAAATATCTGCAATCTCTGGCAATTCTTTTGAATAAGGTGACAGAGCATGTGAAGTAATTTCCACCTGGTGTGCCACCTCCTAGGAAATCCAGGATGCCAAAACTTGCCAGTTCATTTTGTCCAGATATAACATTAACTCTGCTCATCCCTGTGACTTCCTCTGTTTCAGAACAGAGGCTGGAGAGAAGAGGTTCCTCTCCAGCTCTCTGAGGAGACAAGCACTGAAAACAGCAATGATTTAGGATGTGTTTCTGGTGTATCATTTCCTGATTCCTCCCAAAACCAACAGCATCTCTGTGCTGGATTTCCAGTTGGGTAGCCATTGACAGCTGACTTCTGAGTCAATATTTTCCCATGTGCTCTATTTTTGACTGTCCTGCACTCCTTTCCTCCCTTCCCTCCTCTCTGCTTGGTTCTCTGAATCAGAGGACTGACCTGGGGCTCAGATCACATCTAGTCCCAAGACAAATCATGCCCAGAACAAGTTCTCAATCTGAAGAGAATTATAGCAACCACTAGGAAAAGACTTTATCAGGTCATGTTATCCATTCCCAGAGGATGGCATATGATTGTTCCTTACAATATATTCTCCAGGGCTTTGTCCAGTTTTGTTTAAATGATTGAAATAATAGGGTTTCTGCTCTCTCCCTTGGGAAATTATTCCCCAGTCTAGCAGATCCAGCTATTAGGAAGGGGTTTTTTTGATACACAGCCTGTATTTTTCTATGCTGCCTTTTATCACAGTGTTCTTTTATAGCCCTCAATACCACACACCCCATTTCCCTCCATCATTACTCACTCCTTTACACTTCTTGGAGGTAGTCACAGCATCATCCTTTAGTCAACATTAGCTATAAACAGAGTTTTGGGGCAGAGTCCTGCAGCCAGAAAGACAATAGGTGTCTAGATTCAGATTTTGTCTCTGCAGAAACAGCTCCATATGTGATCACTTTTATTGCACTTGTCTGAGATCACTCCTGCTCTCCAGAAACTTTCAGGATCTTTGCTAGAGCTGTGCACAGGCCCTATCCTTGTCTATCCTTGACTAGGGTAGCAGGGTTATCAATTCCCTGGACTGCAAAATATTATCCTTTTTGCATTTGTAGGTGTGACTGGCCATCACTATAACATTATGTCCTCACTGTATGGCAAACTTTTCCGGATGTTTTCATTTCCTTACATCACAAAGGGTCTTTCTATTCCATGGACATAATTGCAGTAGGCATTGTTTTTCTCCTCTATAAATTGCCTTCTTGGGCAATTTTAATAGTCTTCTGTAACTGATTATTGTTGCTCAGAGCCTATTGGCAGTGATTTGAGACCTCTTCATGAGGAGGGAAGATGAAGGACTCACCACCTGCGGAGTTGTCAGGATGATCCAAACAGCCCTCTGAGGGATTAGGGGAAAATTCTTCAGGAAGAAGCACAGGGGCTCACACCTTAACAAAAGGCTGAAAATTAATGGGTTTCTTTTATGCTGTGATGACAGAAAAGGGGCAAGAGAAATTTTTGGTTTCACTTTGTTCAAAAGGTTAGTTATTTTCCAACTACCAGGTCTGAGTCTTCACAGGGTTAAGAGGATTCTGCTCCCAGCTCTCAATCTGACACTGCCAGGGCTTGAGAAGCTGGATCTTAACAAAAACCCTGTTAAACAAATGTTACCAAAGGCCAGCACAGAGCAGAGTGACTGAAATCACTAATGATGTAGCAACCACATCCTCTGAACCTGTGATGTCACTATCCAGTGCAGTTCACAGAGAAATGTTCAGAAATCTGTGTAACATCAGATGCTGTCAGAGCTGGTCTGGCAAAACACAGCACACCCAGCAGGAGACAAAGGCTGATGCTTAGGGGACTGGTTCAGATGTGTTTTCACTCAAGCAAATGTGTTTTGCCTTGTACAGCTCTCCCCTCTATGCAACTAAGACACACAGAAGAGCACGGACACCTTGCCATGAGCTTGCTCACATATCTGTTTCAATTTTGTGCTGTATCTACTGCAGATTTTTCCCACATAGAACTAAAAACTAAGGATATTTTTCAAACTTTTAGAAAATACTAACAGGTCCATGGTATTTTCAGCAGATTCTCCTTTCTGCTAATGAGAAACCAAGACTTTCCTTATCCAAAAGGGCACCTAAAAGAAGGGTTGGTTATTCCCACTGCGCTTAGGTTCAGTCCCTGCTAGAAAAACCTGCCAGCAAATCAATTACAAGACTCGACTTTACTAAAACAGATAAAGTTCTGATCTAGACAAAGTTACACAGATATAAAACTACTTCTTCCAGGGTAGTCTCTGTCTTGGCAGGTCAACAGTAAAGTGAGGAAGAACCAAGAATTCCTCTTCCCTCTCCTTTGCTTGACATTCTCTAACCCTTAATGACCACGTTAGGGAATTAGCTTGATGGACAAAAAATTTCATGCTTCTAAATCTTTGCAATCATAGACTTCTTTATATCATTTACAGTATTTATTGTGCCCTTCTCTGAAGAAAACATCCCCACATATGTCTTCTGAATCTGGCTGGATGCAGTTCTGGCCAAGGCTATTTTCCCTGCAGACACTCTGATTTTGCAGCAGCTTCATTAATTGAAACTCGGCTACAGCGATCCAACAGCCAAAGCAAGTGGAGTCTGTCATAATTTCCCCCATTACATCACATATAGACTGAGCAGTGATTCAATTGGATTTTTAGATAGATTTCATCAAATGGGATACATGCACTCCATTCAATATAAAGGAAAAAAAATAATGCTCAAATGATTTGGGTTGAATCTATTTCTCTTGCTTTTATACCCAAAAAATTCCTTATGCTTGAAAATGCAAGCTAAAAGAGATTTCTCAATTTTTCAATTTCCTTTTACAAATTTTAACTTTGTTCTGTCTTTGAAAAACTGAAATCATTCAGTCAAAACTTCTGTGAAGGAAGAAGTTGAATTCTGATTAAGAAAGCATTTTTTGAAGTTGAAACAAAAAAATTAATGGAAATATATTGCCCAACAGTGCTGTCCTGTTCGGTTTTCCATTGAGCCAGTACTAACTCTGAGGCACATTTGTCCTTGCACTTTGAAAGAAAAAGAGATGAGCTAAAACATGAAGGTCAAAGTTTTGCAATGTTGTTAAGGGTTGTCTAGGGGAAGATTTGCTGGAATTGCAGTATCAGGGTAATTACACCTCTGGAGCCAGACCAGTCTAACTCACTGGGTTGGAACTTTCAAATGAAGCCACCTCATCCTTTCTTCTGATACCAGTTTTGATCTCACAGAAGTAAGAACACACCAGGAGCGTGAGACCTTGGCACTTTTCCCCAGCAAGAAGAAAGTAGAGGCATTTCTCATGGGATACTGTTCCGGCCATCAGAAACTATTCAAGAAAAGTCAGGTGTTTTAGGAACTTGAGCCTAAGAGATACTAAACCCAGAACCTGAGTTCACGTGAATTGAAAATCTCCCTCCTAAAAAGATGGAGATACACCCCAGTTAAGGCTTCCATCTCCTCTCATCAAGCTTTAATGCTGTCCCTAAACTCACTGCTCTTACTATACAGAAGTCTTCATATTTTCAATCCAAACTTGTCCATGATCTGCTTCTTTCCATAAAAGTCCTTAGCTCGAACAAAAATCCTCCCAGTTTGTTTTTACTACTGCCACAGACTAATAAAGATCAGCCTTATCTTACCAGCCTGCTTTGGGGTTCTTTTCCCCTAGGAGAAATAATCTGTAGTCTGTTGAATTAGACAGTGTCACTTTCATAACATTTTGCACCCTTCCAGCTTGAATTCAATTTTCTTGTTACATCAACAACCCAAATTTAGATACAGAACCACAGAAATTCAATGTCACATTTACATGGATTTTGAATAGCATTTCATGCAATTTTAGACAGATGTTGTATACAGCACTGACACAAAACCTGAAATGAAGTAGTGCATCTCAAACCTACCTGTCCTTGGTTCATAGCTAAAAATCTATGGAATCTTATTTTGTCTCCCGCTGATGAAAATAGAGTAATTTGTCTTGGTTTCTATGGACTCACAGCACTGTAACTCAAGCACACATGAGCTCATGATTTAACCAGAGACAAGCAGTTGAGCTAAGCTCCATGTTAGCATTAAACAGATGGATGCTAAAAAGAAGCTTTCCATATACTGCAAGCTTCTCTCCACCAAGTGACCCATGAAAAGCAGGATGGGGTTCATGTGCACTACTGAGTCTTGAAGCTGACAGACACACTCCAATTAGTTATTCTAAAAGCGGATCAGTTTAATCTCCTCCACACATTTCCAGTACCCAAAAAATCCTTTTGCTGAGACCAATCTGAGATCTTTCACCTCCCCTTTTATTCCTTTAGTTTACAGACATCTACCTTTTCCCCATCAGCCCTGATAAGCACACCAGTAGTCATGATTGGAGGAGGCAGTAGAGTGAGACACCATTTAATGCACCTGACCAAGCATAATCAGAGCCATTCATCACTTCAGTTTTCTATTCCCAGCCAACAGGAATAGTCAAACTGAGTTGGAAGAAATGGGAAGTCACTTAGCAAAACTTCTTCAAACTCCTCACCATTTATCTTTTGCTGGGTGGAAAACAGTGATCTACTATATTATTTTAATATCATAACTGCTGTTTTTCATTCTATTTCATCACTGAATTCCTCCATACAAGGTAGCTCAATAAATCAGACTGACAAAATACTTCATGTGACATTTCTGAGCAGTCATAACCATCATTTGCACAGCTTTTATACCTGTAAACCTCTACTGTCATCCAAGCCCCTGCAGTGGCAGGGGCTATATAAATGACACATGAGATGGTCCCTGACTATTCATTATTCTGCTCTGACACAGGGAATTACCATCTGCACTTCTAAACATGGATACCAGAGTGAGAGAGGGCCTAGTCGTGAAGAATACAGATCAGACTAAGACTAATATCCCCCTTCCTAAAAGGGTCTTGTAGTGAGAGACGTTATTATTCTATTCAACAGATGAAAAAATCCACTAGGAGGGTTATTTCATAAAGTCACAGAAAGGTTTGTGTTGGAAGGGACTGTAAAGATCCCCCAGTTCCAACCTCCTGGCTTGGGCAGGGGATATTGCACCAGACCGGGCGGAATATCCTGGTGGAACAGGTTGCTCAGGGCCTCATCAAACCTGGCCTTCAACACTTTCAGGGATGGGGTACCACAACTTCTGTGGGCAACCTATTCTAGTGCCCTCCCACCCTCACAGTGGAAAATGTCTTCCTCATATCTAGTCTAAGTTTACCCTCTTTCAGTTTAAACACTTCCCCCTTGTCCTATTTGAAACTTCTTTGAACAAAACCCTGGCAAACACCCTCCAGAACTATTCCTGTCATGATTTAAATCTCTATTTCAGCTTCATTTGCAGGCTTTGAAGCTTATATAAATAAGAAGCAACACAGCAGAGGGTCGACTGGAATTACTTCCTATAAAGCATAAGGACCCTCCATTGCACTACTTCTCCCATGCATGTTCTGTATTTACAGTGGGATTTATTTATCATCTCACACTCCTCAGTCCAGGATCAGAGCTGCAAACACAAGCTCAGTTTTGGACTCTGAGTAAGGATATTAACACAGTTTTGTGGAAGTCAAGCTTCCTGGACTGCACATTTCTGGGAATCATCATATATAACCATGAGGTACGTTGACCGTGGCTGGCCACAAAGTTGCTCTCTCACTTCCCCTCCATCAGCATGACAGGGGGAAAAAGTAGGACTGAAAAATCTGGGGCTTGAGATGAGGACAATTTCATTGCTCAACAGTTACCATCAAAAACATGCCCAACTTGGCAAAGACTAATTTAATTTAATTGACTTTGCCAATTACTATCGGACTGGGAGAGTGAGAAAAAAAAGGCAAAACTAAAAACCCCTCTCCCTACTTCTCCCTTCTTCCCATTCTCACCTTCAGTCCTTCATTCTCAACTTTCCCTCTCCTCCTGCCCTCCCCATTTGGCACAGGGGGTGCAATGGGGGTTGTGGTCAGTCCATAACACTTCATCTCTGCCACTCCTTCCTTACACTCCCCTGACCCAGCATGGGGTCCCTCCCATGGGACATAGTCCTTACCAAATTGCTCCAACATGGGTCCTTCCCACAGTTCTTCTTCAAGAACTGCCACAGTGTGGATCTTTTCCATGGGGTGCAGTCCTTCAGGAACAGATTTCTCCAATGTGGGTCCCCCTTGGGCCTCAGGTCCTGCCAGCAAACCTGCTCCAGCATGGGCTCCTCTCCATGAGCTGCCAATCCTGCCAGGACTCTGCTCCTGTGTGTGCTTGCCAAGGGCTGCAACTTCCTTCAGGGCAAATCCTTCTGTTCCAGCATGGGGTCCTCCAAAGTCTTCAGGGTGGATTCTCTGCTCCGGTCTGGTCCTCCATGGGCTGCAGGTGGATTTCTGCTCCACCATGGACCTCAGTGGGCTGCAGGGGCACAGCTGCCTCACTGTGGGCTGCACCACGGGCTGCAGGGGAGTCTCCGCTCTGACGCCTGGAGCATCTCCTCCTCCTCCTTCTCTGCTGACCTGGGTGCCTGCAGAGTTGTTCCTCTCACATATTCTCACTCCTCTCTCACCAAGGAGTTTGTTTTACCTTTTCTTACCCTTTATTAAATATTTTTACCCTTTCCTAAATATATCAAGGAGGTGTCACCTGCACTGCTGATGGGCTCAGCTTTGGCCATGGTGGGTCCTTCTTGGAGCTGGCTGGAGCTGACTCTGTCCAACATGGGGACAATTTCCAGTGTTTTTTCACAGAAGCCACCCCTGCAGCCTGCGGCTACCAAAACCTTGGTGAGTAAATCAAATATAGATTATTAGCTATTTTATATTTGCTTGACTGGTCACTTATAGGTCCTGGAATTAACAACTTCACTTCCAGACTTGCTCCCTCATTCACTGATGGATCTCATTTGCCTTTCAAAACCATAAGCAGTTTGATAGAACTGTTGTCAGCAGCTTCAAGTGCTCACACTAAGGTTGAAGCTGTTCCTGAGTCCTGCAGACTTCTAACTCCCTGGCTGTGTAGCAGTAGCAGCATTATAAACCTGGCAGTGTTTCACTTATCTCTGCAGAGGACCAGCTCTCAGCTTCAAAGAACCTGTCCCAGGAAGAAGACTCCAGTAAACACCAGCTCATCTACTGTGTAACCAAGTTGCTTTTCTTACCAGGCAGATAGGTGGTACTTTGAAGACAGAGAAGCTGAAAACATCCTTCAAAAAACCAAAAAAAATTTTCTTTGACTACACTGAATCTCAGATAGACTTTTGTACTCACTGGCCTAATTCTCTCATCAGTTCCTTTCTGTTTCATTTCCACACCCTCTTCCTTTTGTTGCCCATATTCATTCCTCTTCTTTACCTGCTCCATCTATACATCACTCCTGTGATGTTCTAGTGCCTTCACCCTAGTTGTTTTCATTTGCTGTTATTGCCTTTTTTTTTGGTTCTATTTTGCTCCTCTCCCTCGCCCACTTTCTTTCGTTCCCATCAGCTGCTTCTTCATTCTCTTCTGTCTTGACAATGGCAAACACCTGCCTCCACAGGCAATGCCCAGTATTTAAGAGAATTTTGTTGCCTGTAACCACCCTATGCAACAGGTCTCCAGTGATAATTGCCAGCTAGGAACCATCAGCCTTATCTTTGCCATCGAGAATAATTCTGGCGCAGGGTAATATAAAATTAGCCCTTCTTGGCAAAGATACTGGCCTTTATATTCCACAGGAACACAATTAAATGGTATTTGTGCAGTCAAGCTAGAGCAAAGCTAAGACGAGACAGAAATCAGGAAGTTATTGGATTAGGAAGTAAAACAACTACTACTTGGTTAGATCAAGTATTCAAATACATTATATAACATTTCAGTGGTCATACAGGTAAAACAAAACCTCTCAGGCACTTTGCCTCCTTCTCTCCCTCCCAATCCAAGCTGTGGGGAAGGACATGTATTAATAGCAAGTGGGGAAAGTCACTACCAGATCTCCAGATTTTGGGTTTGCTCAGGAGGTTACTTGTGCCACATCATGCTAATTCATTGGAGACTCCAGAGCACACACACAGCTTGTGGTCTTTCCTAATTAAATACACACACACACACAGGTTGGAATCAGAGCTCTTTCCTCACCCCAGGGCTGGATCTTTGGCTCATATCAGTCAGCAGAATGCCCTGAGGAGCTATTTTGATTTTTACTGGCTAAAAATCCAGTCCCAGAGCCTCTGTGCATACGAGAGGATGTGTTGGCATAACTGGTGAGTATCTGAGCTTAGCAAAGCCTTGCTCACACACAGATTTACACCATGCAGATAGGCACTTGCGTGCATGTCAGTGGCAGCTCAAGCTTTACCTCTTCTTCAAATCAGCTTTTGATTAAAGATAGGCAGTGCTCTGAAGCTGGTGTCCACAAGTTCCATCCTGCTGGGGCAATAACCCCCTCACCACCCCCTGCCTCAGTGATACAGTCCAAATTAAATAAAACCAAGGAAATTTGCTAGGCATGCCCTACTTTGTCATCACAGAAGTCCCCCAAATCACTGGCATGATTTGGAAGAAAGCTATAAAACATAAAGCAATTTCAACCCACACTTTCTTTCTCCCCCACAACCTGCAATGTGGTTTGCTAACGTAAATTGGAAAGGTTAAACAATTGCTCAGCCTCTTTTAAACACCTATGCCGTGTCAAAATGTGTCAATATCACCATGAGGAAAACAAGGATCCTCATGTGGTTCTTCTTTAGAGGAATGGGGGTAAGAGACACCAGCTTTAGGGTAAGATCTGTAGTCCTCTGGAGTCTGTCAAGGCCAAGTGTCCTAGGCACTCAAATCATTACACAGTGCTAACATGTCCTCTGGGAACTGGGTTCAACTTCTGACAACCCACACAAGGTTTACATGTGAATCCTGTTCAGCACAGCTCTTGTTTCTCCACCCACCCACAGCCAAAGGAGCAGACAGGCTTAATTTACTGCTGCTTAAAAACAGACGCTGGCCTTCAATTTATCTCCATCAAGAGAAAAAAATACCCAAGCTCCCGAAATGAAAAGCCCTGCAGGATTTTGCCTGAGCAAATGTGAGATGGAGATTTGACAATAAAAAAGACATTTCATTTGTCTTATTAGTGGCTGACTACTATGGAAGGTGTTCAATCAATTAGACTGATCTTGGACTCCTGAATTATTGATAGAGAGAGCTGGATTACACTTTCAAATGCTTTTAGTTTAATTGCCCAACCCATCATTGCTTCATTTTCCTTTTCTTATGTATATAAATTCTTTTTGTTGTTGTTTTGTTATTTAACTATAGCAGTTTGCCAGCAGCTGACCCTGGCACTTTGCTGCTGCTGCCTGTGCTGCCGATGCTGCTGGAGGGAACGAGCACTGGAGCCTCAACCAGGCAGAGCCCGTAAGGGTGCAGCAGGCAGGGAATGTCAGCATGGTGCCAGCATCCCCAGAGACCAAGTGGAACCTGGAGGGGAGAACAGTGGCTTCCCACTATGAGAGAGACATTCATGGGGAACCAGAAGAGTCCATTTTCATCACATGCCCATTCTGCACATTTTATAACTCTCAGTCCTCTGCCATTCCTTTCTTTTCATGCACCGGCTTCTCTTTGCTTTGTACCCACTTTCTTTCCCTTTCATTGCAGGCAGAATCATAGAATCATGAGGCACCAGCTTTAGGATAAGATCTGTAGTCCTCTGGAGTCTGTCAAGGCCATGTGTCCTAGGCACTCAAATCATTACACAGTGCTAACATGTCCTCTGGGAACTGGGTTCAACTCTTGACAACCTGCACAAGGTTTACATGTGAAGCTTGTTCAGCACAGCTGAATCATTAAGGTTGGAAAAGACCTCCAAGGTCATCAAGTCCAACCTTCAACCATGCTCAGTAAACCACATCACAAAGTGCCATCTATTCATTTTCTGAACATTTCCAGGGATGATGACTCCACCACTTCCCAGGGGAGCCTGTTCAAGTGTTTAACCACTCTTTCAGTGAAGAAATATTCCTAATATCCAACATGAACCTCCCCTGGTGCAACTTGAGGCAGTTTCCCCTTGTCCTATTGGTAGATGCCTGGGAGAAGAGGCCCCCACCTGAAATGCAACACAACACAGAGCTGGAGCTTGTCTTGGCCTGGGTACCATACCCAGCATGATTTGGATGCTTCAATGGCTCTTGTTACTCAATTCTGACCATCATGGTTCCTCTCAAACTTTCTTAATTTCCCTTTTTCACTACTCCTCCTCCCCTCAATACCTTCCAGCCTCTTCTCATGCCCCTCTCCTCATCATCTCTCAGCTCTTACACCCTGTCCTCCATTTCCCAGACTGTACTCATTATCTTCTTCTACTTTTTGTAGCCTGGAATGGTAAGTTTGGTGTAAAACTCATCAGGATTTGGGAACACAAGCAAAAGAGTTAAATGGCCAGCAGAGATAGCAAGTGTCATTGTGTGCAGGGCTTTGACTAGTAGGGAGAGAAGAACAAATGGATTCATAAGGACAGGGGTGTTATATCACAGTGAGACAGGAAAAAGAGAAGAGGGGAGAGCAAAATAACATGAGATGGGAAAGGGTATGAAAAAGAGGGTAAATGAGCAGAACAAAGAGGTGAAAAAGAGAAAGGAGGATATGAAGAGAGAGAGAGGAAAAAAAAGGAAAGGTAAGAAAGAAATGAAAAGATGGGGGAAACTTGCCCTCTGAAAATGGCAGATACACAACATGGATGCTTAGAAGAATAAGAACTCCTGGTACCAGATGCAAAACAGAGTCTTTCTGTGATAACAGGAACGTGATATGATCAGTACACGGGACTGGGGGATATGATCTGAGAGAGAAATAAAAGCAGTAATGGCAGAACTGCAGTGCAGGAGCATAACACTGTGGCTTGCATGGGTTTAAACGATGAGACCATGCTCATAACAGGATCAATCTGAATATAATTCATTTTCTGTGAAGCTGTTACAGATCTCTGCCACTGGATCCAGACACGACATGAGATCTCTTGGAAATTATTAGAAAGATAAATACTGGGAAATGTGTCATTTTGCAATTTTCTAGATGGCAGGTGGAGAATTACTGTTATGAGTGATATTTGAGCTCAGCCCTTCCTGGATGTAATAGGCAATTGATTTTTTCCCTCCCCAAAACAGCATCGGAACCAGCAAAAAGCAATTCTATTTTAGACTTGGTTTAGATCAACAGTGAGGATACTATGGAAAAGTGTTTGATCAAATGTCCCCTAGTATTGTTGAAATTAAAAGAAGGATAAGTAAAACAAGGTATCAAAGCCCCTAATTTCTGAAGCACAAGGGTGAAAAACTAAAGGGATTAGTAACTGAGTTGCTTGGTATTAAGAATGCAGAGATGATAAAAAAGCATCTTGAGATTTTTCCATTACAAAAGCACAAAGAATTCCAAGATTAGAGTACAATAGCGCTTATTGCAATACATCTTGCAACTTATTTCAATATTACAATAATACTTATTGCAAGGGAAGAATTGTCAGCGACATTTAAAAGGATTGGGAAAAGGATAAATCAACAAATCCATGTCTGCTAGTTTGCCATATATAGGAATAATATGAGAATTGCCTAATGGACATTAAAACAATAGAAGATGGTTCTTTAGATGTGTAAGGAACAAAAGCAGATGGGTAACAAGTGGAAGATGAGGATAAGCTATACACTGGAATAATATGTTGCATTTGTTTTCGGCAGAAAGGAGTTAAATTAATGCTCAGGCAAAGTCCAGATAGAACCAGTTACTGGAATAGAGAACTGGTAACAAGTTCTGAACAAGTCCCCACATCCTCAAATGTAGAAACTAAATATCCCTATATCAGAAATAAATAAAGAAAGAATTGCAGGTGTGTTTATTGTTACACTTCAGTGAGATTAATTAACATGCTCCACAGGGAATCCCTCATGAAAATGAGGAATCTCAGATCTCAGCAGGCTACAGACAAGGGACAGTGGTTGGGCAATTGGCAGAGGTGCCAAAGCCTTGCAGGAGAGAGGTCCCATCCCTGCAAGCACATGTGGAGCTCCCCACAGTAGGGCTGATTTTAATTAACGTTTCCATTACTGGGACAGAAGCAGGATGCCAGGGATGAGATAAGCCAGCCAGCAAGCTATGAACACACCCACAGTAAAGCAGGGGTCTGTGACTGATGCCATCAAAAAGTAAAGTTGGAGCACTGGGAAAGTTTGCCTGGTCACCAAACAGCCCAAACTACATAGAAGGTGTCTCTGGGGTCTGCCAGCCCCTTTCAAGAGGCCCCATCCTGCTGACATGAAGCATATCCAGAGCTGCACTCCAACAGGCCAGTGCCAGCAGACATAAATAGTATGGAAACAAGGAAATGCTTTTCTTACACTGAAGCATCCCAGAGAATGATTTCATTCACAATTCTCAGCAGTGGTGATCGCAAGGGCCTGGGCTGTTCTTGCATTTAACTCCCCTGATTGCCATTAGTCCCAATTTACCACGTTTTAAGCACAGAACTGAATCCAAATTTCCTTTGAAACTGCTCCACTGTATCCTCCTGTTTAAACTTGTCTCTGCCTGAGTTTGCCAGGGCACTAGGACACATCCTGAGATTCAGCCTTATACTGCACTGACTTTGGCCACTGCCTTGTGCTAAGAAATGTGCAGAGTTGGCCATCAAGACACCTTCCTACTCTCCAGAAAGAGGTGCTACACAGTACTGAAGTGCTGGAGCTGCTGAAAATATATGGATGGTCACATTCTGAGGATAAAGTCGCAGGTCCACCCGCTGGCAACACCACCAGATCTGGGTTAGCCTCAGTCTTTTCAGGCACCCTTCCACCCCAGGGGCAGGTGCATGTCCAGGTCTCAGATCCTGGTGTGTTCCCAAGTCCATACCTTGCTTTAGGCAGAAGAGCAGAAATGCTAGTTGCCAGGCCATGCTAAAACTCCCTGGGAGCAGAACAGTCAGTCTCTGGTTCTGAATTTGAGGTGGGAGCACAGGTATCTGTGGGACTAAGGCCATTTGAAATTATTTGGGCATAATATATTCTAATATATCAATACATAATATGCATAAAATATATAGCATACTACATCAATTATTTATAGTAGATAGTATATTATATATATTTGGGCACAGTCTATAGACTTGGACAGGTGTGCTCTTTGTTGGGTACAAAACTGGCTGGATGGCCAGGCCCAGAGAGTGGCACTGAATGGAGCCACCTCCAGTTGGCAACTGGTCACTAGTGGAGTTCCCCAAGGTTCAGTATTGGTGCCAGTCCTCTTTAATATCTTTATCAATGATCTGAACAACGTGACTGAGTGTACCATCAGTAAATTTGCAGATGAAACCCAGTTGGGTGGGAATATTGATCTACTGGAGGGCAGGAAGGTTGTGCAGAGGGATCTGCAGAGGATCTGGATAAGAGGGCCGAGGCCAACAGTAGGAGGTTCTGTCCTTGTTTCAGCTGGGATAGAGTTAATTTTCTTCCTATTAGCTGGTACAGTGCTGTGTTTTGGATTTAGTATGAGAATAATGTTGATAACACACTGATGTTTTAATTGTTGATAAATAGTGTTTACCCTAACTCAAGGACTTTTCAGTGTCTCGTGCTCTGCCAGCAAGCAGGTGCACAAGAAGCTGGGAGGGAACATGGCCAGGACAGGTGACTCAAACTGGTCAAAGGGACATTCCACACCATAGAACAACATGCCCAGCATATAAACTGTTGGCACTGGTCACTTTTCAGGGACTAGCTGAGCATCAGTCAGTGGGTGGTGAGCAATGGTGTTGTGCATTCCTTGCTTCTATTTAGTGCTATTTCTCTTCTCCTCTCCATTTCATTACAATTACAATTGTGATAATTGTAACTTCATTACAATTTTTGTTATTATTGTAGCTGTTATTATGATTGGTGCCATTATTATATTTCATTTTGTTTCAATTATTAAAGTGTTCTTATCTCAACCCATGAGGTTTAGATTTTTTCCTTAATTTCACTCCCCACCAGGGTGGCAGCAGCAGGGGGTGCTGAGCAGCTGCATGGTACTTAATTGCCAGACTGGGTTAAACCATGACAGATTCTCAACAAGGCCACATGCCACGTCCTGCATTTGGGTCACAACAAACCCCTGCAGCACTATAGGCTGGGGGAAGAGTGAGTGGAAGACTGCCCTGTGGAAAAAGACCTCAGGGTGCTAGCTGGCAGCAGCTGAACACGAGCCAGTGTGTGCCCAGGTGGGAAAGAAGGCCAAGGGCATCCCAGGCTGTATCAGCAATAGTGTGGCAGCAGGACCAGGACCCCTCACAACCAGAAAAACATTGAGGGGCTGGAACATGTCCAGAGAAGGGCAACAATGCTGGGGAGGGATCTGGAGCACAAGTCCTGTGAGGAGCAGCTGAGGGAGCTGGGGTTGTTCAGCCTGGAGAAAAGGAGGTTCTTATCACTCTCTACAACTACCTGAAAGGAGGGTGTAGCCAGGTAGGGGTCGGTCTCTTTTCCCAAATGTCAAGGGACAGAATAAGAGGAAATGGCCTTGAGTTGCATCGGGAGAGGTTTAGGTTGGATATTCTTCACTAAAAGGGTGGTCAGGCATTGGAAGAGGCAGGAAGGTGTTTAAGTCAACATCCCTGGAGGTATTTAAAATATGTGTAGATGTGGCACTGAGGGACATGGTTTAGTGTTAGGTTAATGGTTGGACTCGATGATCATAGAGGTCTTTTCCAACTTAAATGATTTTTTGATTCTATTAATCCAGTGATAAAGGAGAACCTGAATGAATAAATGTTAGTTTGGTTAAAAAAAACATATATAGTTGTAGGGGTTTTTTTCTTTAATTGAGCTTTAAAGAAAATGAACCACTTTCCCTAAAGCATCTTTCAGAACTGAGCATAATTCCCTTCCTACTGGTTTGAGGTTGAATCATTTTGTATCACGGGGAAATCCACACATAAATACAAATTTTTTTAGCATTTAATATGCAAACTGAAACTCCTATCTTGGCACAGTACTCCAGGAGAGCTTACTAAAGGATTCCTCAGCAACCAGCAAACCCAGTTACAATGAATGCAGCTTGGTGTCACCACGTGGCAGTGCAGCCCCAGCACTGCAACACCTCCTTACAGACGGAGTATTAGCACCCCAAACACCCATATTCACTCTCTTACCTCAAGAACACACAGAGTAGCCTCACACAGACATAAGCTCCTCAACATTGTGCTCAAAATGTCAGTGCAGTCATGCAAGAGAGGTTTTCTTACACAGAGCTACTGTCAAGCATTTTCCAACACATATCTTCATACTACTTAAGCTATTACGGCCATGAAAGCATTTCCCAGGGATCAGAGAACAGCTGAGTATACCAAGCACACACACCATTAATCCCAGACTGATAATGGTCAGTTTGAGCATCACAGTATACAAGAACGCCCACATCCCTGGTCAGGGTCTCCAGCTGCTACCACAGTATGTATAAATACTACAAAAGCTCCTTTTGCATGAGCAAACACAGAAGGGGGGGGGGGGGGGGAAGAGGAGGGAAAAAATGAAAAGAAAAAACAAACAAACAACAACAACACCCTTATGGGGAAAATGAGGGATACCTGATGGATTGGGATAGAAGAAATTGTTCAAGGAGACATCAAGACTCTGAGGAAGGCCTAGGGACTTTTTCAACACCTGTCCTCTGCCCTCTCACCCCCTTGTGCATCCCCCTCCTGGGATGCTGGGGGAAGCAGGTTTGTGCCATGAGCAGGAGCCACCTGGGACCCCACTGGGCTGTGCTGCTTCAGCTCAGTAGTCACTGCAGTGCTTGGATGAGAAAGCTGGGTTTGATAAAGTCCCAAGGGCTGAGATGAGGTCTTCTACTGCCAGCCTTGGATTTTACACTCACCCTCAAACTAGGAGAGTGGAAATATCAGTGAACCTATTACCTGCACTGCTCAATGAGGCTTTTATGATATTCCCTGTTCCCCTTGGAGAGATGCTTAGTACACTCTGGGGTGCTGAGATACGTTCATTTCCATTTCCAATTCCCTTTTATTCCCCATCCATCTCCTGGCTGCTGTAAGCACACACTCACTGCTTTCTGCAAGCAAAAAGCCTTTCTCCCCAACCCCTTATGTCTCCCGTTGATCCCAAACTGCCTGCCCTGAGCTTCATTAGCACACATGGGGTAAGAATGTAACTTTTCAGATTATCCTTCAGCTCCTCCATCACCTCGAACAACCTTGCATCTCCCTGTACTTGAGCACCCAGTGTCTCCAGTAAATGCTGCTTTCAGCCCCCTTTTCAACAGAGACATAGTTTATTGTCCCCTAAGTAGCCCTTCACAGTTCCCCTTCTCAATCAGCACTGGGTAATGGTTTCCTGGGGACCATAATACTTAGCAGCACAGTAATTGAATGATATTATTAACAGCAGCAGCATCTGTGTTGTCTGTTTAATTAACTGGAGAGCAAATGAGGCCCTAAGAGTCATTACTCTGATCCTTTATTGTTTTCCTAATGATGTGCAGCTCCTTATTTGATTATTGGCTAAGGATCCCCCTTACCAAAAATGCACTTTTAATAAAATAATAACAAAATAACTTTCTTTACTCCTGAAAGACATATATTACTTCTCTCAAGCTTTAGATTAGATAACTGTAAACTTCTGCACTAAATACTACAAAGGCACCACCTCTACTACTTCTTGAGTAGCATAAAGGAAATAAAGAGAAATCAGCCCATGTTTCAAGGAAGGAAAGAACAAAACTGAAAAAAAATATTGTATTGCTGAGGAGCTGATAGTGACAAAAGCAAAGCTCACCCTGCTGTCACTCGTAGGAACTCTGTAGGGGTTGGAGGAGGCAAGACCACCTTTAGAGGCTGCTGGCCACGGAAAAAAGAGCTACAATATCCCAGAACTGATTACACCATTTCATTCCACCTCTGCACTGAAAACAGATGGGAACCAAAGGAAGCAGACATCCTCCCCAGCCCTAATTGGGCTGAATTTATGGCCAGTCCAACACCAGCAGTTCCCATATCTCCACCTGGAAGGCTCTTGCATAGCTGGGACAGCCACTTTACAGCAGCCTCAGCCCACTGTGCAAGCAGTCCTGCACCCCTGTCATCACACAGAGCTGGATATGGATGTGGAGTCATCATTCCCTCCACACCCATTTAGCAGCCATCATGGTCGGGTGTTTGGGATGAGGTTCATTGCTTGACAGCTGGTTATTGGCTTCTCTGCAAGGGGCATATGGAAATTTCCATGAAGATGATCCCAGCTGCCGTTATTTAGCTTATCAGGAAGCACGGGCAATTGGCATTAACCAATTTAGAAAAAAAACCCCGTTGCAGAGAGGAAGGAGATCTTGCTGTTTGCCTGCCTAGGATATTTGCTCCTGCAAAGTCTGTAAGTTGAGTTAAGCAGTAGAGGATGTCAGATATAGCCATATACAGATCTGGGGGCATACCACTGTGCATCATAGATCCTCCTCAATGGCCAGATTTAACACTACGTAGCTTTTCTTTAACCTTCCCTCGTGCAGCTGGTTAAAGCCCTGGTCTGTTAGACACAACACCACTGCAGGTGTTTGCACTGCCAACTGTATGTATGTATGGAAAAACCTGTCTTCACACCAACATCACACCAGCACCTCTGTGTCCCCATGGACTTGGAGGCACTGTCTCTCCAGGTGCTAACTGGGAGACCACTGTGCTCACATATGGGCCTTAGGTAGAGAGACCTCCTTTGATGTCATCAATCACCTGCACACAGGCTGAGGGGAAGGAAGGGCATGGATCCATGGTTTTGTTCAGGTTTAGATGTGATGCTTGGGTAGTACGTTTTTGCTAACATTTGTGGGTCTGTAATCAACATGGGATCTCTGAACATCAGGTCCATGCTGTCTGCTTTGTTCCAAGTCCCAAATGCATCTCGCTGCACAAACATGAGAACACAGCATGACAACATTACACAGGAGTCTCCCTCACTGGAGGTATTCAAGAGCAGTCTGGACATAATCCTGTGCAATGTAGTCTAGGAAGACCCCACTTGAGCAGGGAGGTTGGAGCAGATCATACCAGTGGCGGTCCCTTCTAACCTTAACCGTTCTGTAATTCTGTATTTAGGATCAAGGCTGAGGCTTTGAGGGGAACTATGGAAGGAGAACTGTCTGTAACTCCATGATCTAAATGCAAAATCCTCCAAGAGTCATTGCCTACTTATCTGAATTGTCATTAAGGAGAAAAATAAACCCATTTTCTCCTGTGATGGCCTCATTCAGTTCAGCAGTATATTTCATCAACCAACTTCTTCTTGCACATATTAAATAAATACAGAATGAAGAATGAGCAGAAGTGGATCCTGGGGCTTTAAAAAGATTGGGAAAATGACTGTGGCTAAGAATAAACAGGCACATCAAATGAGTAAAAAATAAAAGAAAATGTAATGTCTCTTGTCACCACTGGACTTATCCATCTCAGAACAAATTCACAGCTGCTCCAAGATTTGCAGGTTTTAAATGGTTGTGCTTTTCTGGACATTATTCTGAAGCTCCAGACTGACTCTCCCCTAGACCAGCTTCTTAGTTAGAGACTGTTTCCTTAACAATTACAGATGTCTCTGCCTCTGACTTGTCCACCCGGAAATTCTGTTCCTTGTTCCCAAGGGACTGATTTGTAATCCCTGATTTGCTGCCATTCTTCTTGTTCCCTGAATCCTGGTGCAACAGCTGTTGTCTGACTCCTGCTCAGTGCATAAATGAAAAATAAATGAATGAACACATGAACTTGTGGCTCCCTGTAAATTTAGAATATACCAGTTCCTTCATAGATATCAGTTCCTTCATAGTGAGTATAACAACAGGCACCATAAGAAGCCAAGAAAGCTGCTGTTTGGTTGAAAATGCCAACATAATTGCTGAAGAGATCTCAGACATTTCTCCTTATGGGTCTGGAGAGCCATTATATCCTCAAATATTTTTTTTTCAAAGCATTTAAAAAATCCCTAAAGTTCTGATGTAAATTTGAGAGGTACGACCTCTCTTGTGATTCAAATGGAGATTAACCCTCAACCACAAGACAGCTTCCCAGCAACACTTTGGTACAGCACGTTCCAGTACTGATTGGAAAAGGATAAAAAAAAAAAAAAAAAAAAAAAAAAAAAAAAAAAAAAAAAAAAAAAAAAAAAAAAAAAAAAAAAAAAAAAAAAAAAAAAAAAAAAAAAAAAAAAAAAAAAAAAAAAAAGAGCTTCAGAGATGGTACACTTCAGAAAAAAAGCCTACATGATAAGAAATTATAATTTAGTTTAGGTCAGCTCTTAACCAACCGAGTCAAAACAGAGAGTCTTGGCTTTCCAAGTCTTCTCTTTATTGTCTCCATAAATTGAGTGGTGTCTGTCCATCAATAGGTGAAAAATAGTTGTGGGATCTCTGAAAAGCAAGCAGTGGATACAAAAATGTTCAGATAAACCCTGATGATTTGTAATTTTTCCCATAAGAGTCTTCCTTGTGAAAGCTGCTTGGAAAGCCATCCCAATGGATTCTCTCAGCTCTTCTGTTCATATTATTTACGCACAAAATACCCAGGGGTCCTCACAT
>NW_020955535.1:197819-199277 GCF_003031625.1 Empidonax traillii
CTAAGTGCTTTGCCTTTTGACTAAGCCAAATCATTCCCCCCCTCTCCCCCCCCCCCGCTTTCTTCAGTTTTTACACCCAGTAACTTTTTGTAGCTTTGTAGCACAAGACCTTTTACTCATTCCTTGGACAAGCTCTCCAGATTTAACCCTCCACTAGTATTTTGCAATGCCTTCCTACTGCTTTTTGTGCATTTCCTAGTAATCCATGTTTTTTATGACAACAACAAAGAAGATCTGAATATCAATGCTTACTGAAGTTGTGAGTGGGGAGCTCCAAACAGCATCTTCAGTCTCATCCTTTTTCTTCCCAGTGCCTGTACTTGTGATTTTTTTCTCCTCACTATAGTTGTGCTTGCAGAAAGTGCTGTACATTTTTATTTATTCCAGCACCTACAGCATGAGCTCTTGGAGGTCACGCCAAGAGTCCAGGGGGATTCACACCTGAGTTGGAATCTCTAAGTTCATCTTTCCAGTTGCATTCTGCAGAGTTAAAGACTGAACCATATAATGAAAATGGGAAAGGAATAAACAGAATAATCCAGCTCTGTGGGAGGGATCCAGGACAGTCCCCTAGGAAGGTGCATGCAAAGAAAGCCCCAGTTTTATACCAAATAATGAAACAGGTGGCCATGTCGCAGGCTGTGGAAGAGCCCAGCCATTGCCAACAGGCAAGGCAGGGAACCAGAAATCTTGGCTCACAGTCTCTGCTCTCCACGTGAAGCCACTGGGCAAAACTACATAATCCATTTAAGCACAAGTCTCATTTTATGATCTCTGGATGTAACAAGGTGGAGAGATCAGTGGCCTCATTGCCCATATTCGAAAGGTGCATGGGGAAATATTGCCTGACTGAGTTTTAAAGGGTGTTCCTTGCTGCATTTGTTGAAAGTGGCCATAATTAAAGTGAGGAGAGAGAAATCCCCAACACAAGAAATACATCAGGCAACACAAATGCTTCACTGGAATCTGCAGGACTTTACTCAGCCGGAGGTTGAATTTGAGGTAATTGATTTCCTGAAGACTTGTTCTTTGCCAAAATTACTATTTCACTGGCTTTTACAGACAAACAGGTAATTCAGCATGTTTAGCAGATCTTTTCAGGTACATCTATGGGCAAGGGGACCAGTAGGAAACAATGACCCTGCTGATGCAGACCAGGGCTGAGTCCCTAACAGTGGCTGTGCCACAGGGTGTCACCTCCCATTGCTCACGTCACCAGAGCTCTTCCTGACTGACAAATTAGGGACAGCGCTCCTCACATTTCCTTGTGTTTCGGTTGGAGAGCCATGTCACATTCGTTGTAGCCCCTGGCCATGCAGGACACGGCCGTCACAGCCTGTCAAGCCCTTCACACTCTGGCTCCTGGCAGTCTGATCTTCTCTGGCCCATCTAAGAGAGGGGCTCCAAACCAAGAGAGGACAAAGTGTGACTCAGAGTAGGGAAGGTCAGCCCATGGCA
>NW_020955535.1:199768-212979 GCF_003031625.1 Empidonax traillii
GAGAGCCATGTCACATTCGTTGTAGCCCCTGGCCATGCAGGACACGGCCGTCACAGCCTGTCAAGCCCTTCACACTCTGGCTCCTGGCAGTCTGATCTTCTCTGGCCCATCTAAGAGAGGGGCTCCAAACCAAGAGAGGACAAAGTGTGACTCAGAGTAGGGAAGGTCAGCCCATGGCATGCCACGGATGGTGACGCTGTGCTGAAGGCTCCTGGAATGACATTAAATCAGTTAGCTTCCTATTTTCTTTGTCTTTCCAGGGAGAAATGTCTGGCAAGGGATACCAAGGATGTTTTGATGGCTAATCATGATCTCTGCTTCCACCTGGCATGTGCTGGCTAGCAGGTTTGGCCACCACTGATTCCAAGTCTGGCCTGCATTTGCGCTATTTATTTTCTCCCGCCTGACTCTTTCTTTCCCATCTGTCCCTCCCTTTCCCTTCTCCTTTTCACAGCAAGCTCTGTGCTCCTAGAGAGCTTTCCATGCCATGGGACAAGCACAAATGTCTTTGAGCTTCCTGAGGTTGTTGTCCAAAAGGTTTCAGCCCCTCCATGGTGCTGGTGAGCTGTGGCAGGAAGACTGGCTAATTCCAAAGACCAGTCCCAGCTCCTGTGCCACTGAGCCTTACTGGCTACTGGGATTGCACTGGGAAGCCCTGAATCTCACCATATACACAACACTGACTTAGACACTTTGGCACCAAACCTACTGACAAATTACTGCCTTTCGAGCAGGTGATTGATCTGTTTTCCCAATATGGACATGCCATGCCTCAGGGAAATTTCAAAAGGACCACCATTCTGCTAGATGGTCACGATGAGCTGATTCTTCTATCCAAATGATCACAAACTCCCTGTTTTACTTCTTTTCTATAAAGCAGATAGTCTCAGCTGTTACTTTAGCCTGATGAAGACCCTGATGCAGGTCTCATCCTCTCTCCATGGCCAGCCAGACACCTAAAGAGTTCAGGATGCAGAAGGTGAGGCTGCAGCTACATTCCTGTTCCTACCTTTTTTACCACCTCCAAAAAGCACTTTCAAGTCTGTGACAAGCAGAGGCAAGAATGACAGCCTTACAGCTATACATTCATACATAGCTATGTAAATACACACATATACATATATATGCATAAATAGCTATAGATGCTGTAGGCACAGGCCTTGTCACCAGCATCCCTCTCTCAACAAAGACCTGACTGGTTTTGCAATGAGCCCAAAGTCTTCAGTATAACATTTTGCTGCCCATATGGACACCCTTGTACCTCAGCAGCTCTGAAGGAGGAAGAGGGTTGTGCAGGGTGGAGCATTAATAGTGAATGAAGAAGCCTGGGAGCCTGTGGCAGGATTAGGAGTAGAATCCCAATGCAACAACTCTGCCAGGATTTAAACCACATGACTGTCTCCTTCCTCTCAGTCACAGTCTAATTGTCTACTAAGCTGGTTAGCCTTGCTTTCTGCCCATGTCCTGACTCCAGATGACTGTCTCTTACATAAAGCAACAGCATCCATTCAGCTTGCACTCAGCTTGCCTCATCTGTGGTGTTCTTTAGGCTGCTCTCAATGACTGCTGATCTCATTCAGATTTACCAAATCTCTTCGTGATGCTGAGTGCTTTTGCTTGGTAAGCTCACAGCCGTCTCAGTAGGAACAGATTAAGGTACTCAGTCTTTGCCCATATGGAAATCATGTTTTTATAAGCCAAATACAATGAACCCCCTTTTCAGGCACCAGCCACCGGTTCATTATAGCAGAAGAAACATCTCTCCAGTGAAAAGTAATCAATTTGCACATAAAGTCTCCCCCAAAAACTTAGCTGTACGTTACCATAAGGTAAGGTTCAGATTTCTAGTCTGTCTCTCCACTGGAAAAGTAGTAGTCTCCTCTCTCCAGCTCTACTTGCTTAGGTACTTGATGGCACTATCTGTGCCACTTAGCACACCAAGGGTGGCTGTAACGCAGCACTCAGTCCTCAGCTCTCTTGCCAAAATCTGCCATATATTGATGTTAACAGCCACAGAGGGCCATGGAATATATGCTATCACTATTAGTCATTTGTATACCAATGGCCTCCAGGTGCCATGGGCATAAACCAAGGTCTTTTAGGCTTGGAGTCTAGTAGTTGTTGGAGCATGGTACATTTTGGATTAAGACACATAAGTTGGGACTGGCACACCCTGAAAGATGTTGACAGATAAGCAAACAAATGACTACAGTTTTCAAAGCAGAAAATATCTTTTTCTGCTTTAAGAAAAGTTGGGCCAATTAAATTAGTCACTACAGGCGCTGACTGTGTGTGCAGAACTCTTTCCACAGAATCATAGAATCACAGAATGATTTGGGTTGGAAGGGACTTTAAGATCGCCTAGTTACGACCCCCTGCCAAGGAGAGGGACACTTTCCACTAGACCAAGTTGCTCAACTCCCCCTCAGCCTGGCCTGGAACACTTCCAGCGTTAAAGATCTACGAAGGGTTTGGGGAACAGTATCGCTGAATGGATGTTATGGATGCGAAGCACAGGACAATCTGCTTGGGCTAACACATTGTTAGCATGTGTTTTTGGACTTTGATTAGTGTTGTCACATGTCCACAGGGAAATAGGGACACAGTATTCACATATTGGCACAGAACTACACGTAAACAGGGTCAAGCTCCATAGTGGTGTAAACTCGGTGACATCTCCTGAAACCTATGGATGTCAAAATTTTGAACAAAACAGGAAAAAAGAAAAGAAAGTTCTGCTCTATTGTCATGCTTCTAGTAGCACCATTACCTGATAGCTCAAAGAAGATCTCTTTATGCAAAAACACTTCCACAATGGGTAATCAATATTCTATCTGGTAAGCATGCTGTCTTTCTTCATCTATGGAGAAAACATTTTATGCTCTGGAATTGAGTTGTGGCTGCCCCATGCCTTGACGTGTTAAAGGCCAGGTTGGATGGGGTCCTGAGCAAGCTGGTCTAGTGGAAGATGCCCCTGGCCACGGCAGGAATTTGGAACTAGATGATCTTTAAGTTCCTTTCCAAACAAAACTTTTCTATGATGAATTCATAACCAGAAATGTTCTTGCTGGCCTCAAAATTAGTACAGCTACAACTCTAAATACTGACCTCATCCACCAAGGAATGGGTTGTTCTGCATACTCATCAAAAGAACTAACAGGAGGTAATAGATTGATTTCAGCACCTACCACGACAAGAGGACAATGTTTAAATTCCCTGACCCCTGATGAGCCAGATTTCTTCCCCTGTCATATAATCTGCAATAAATAACCCATCAGTCCTTTCCCCGGGTGGCCACTGCAGAGCTGTTTAGTTTAACATATGCACTTTACTGTCTCTGTTGCATTGTTTCACATTTATCCACATTTAAACCATATTTTCCATTGAAAATCTCACTCAGAAAAAAGCCCTCACATCTCGATATCTACATTAGCCACTGCCACCAGTGACTCATCCCCCTGCAGCAAACCCAAACTTGTTCTGGATAATCCTGTCTCATCTCCCTTTCATCTTGATCACTGCATTCCCCTTCCCGTCTTGTAACCATTTCACTGCTGCAACTCTTAAGTTATTTTTTTTTGGTGTTAGACTGAATAGCTTCTTTATACTGTTTGAAGGGTGGCATGAACCAAAATAAATAGTCAAAATTTAGTATTTCAGTAGGTAAAAGGAGCACCACCATGCATTCACCAGCCCACTGTAGAACCATAGAATGGTTTGGGGTTGGAAGGGTCCTTAAAAATCACTTAGTTCCATCATCCCTCCCAAGGGCAGGGACACCTTCCACTAGATCAGGCCGTTCAGAGTCCCATCCAACCTGGCCTTGAACACTTCCAGGAATGTCATCAAAGTGAAAACCAGAGGCAGCTGGTCTAAGTTCTGCAGTGGGCAGTACACAAGGAGAACTGTGGTTCATTTTGACCAAGGAAAAGAAACAGCCTTTTTTTTCGCTTTGGAGTAGCTGTCAGGCCACAAGCCTATCAGCATTTGGGAATCCAAAACTCACTGTTGCACTTCTATCACATTTGATTTTATCAAATATAATGATCTTGTTATAATAGAAGTATGCAATTAAATTGCTAAATGATCAGAAATAGAGGTGTTTGACTTCTTCTGAAGCAGGGAAGGTACCACTTTATCACTTGCACTTAGCAATCTAAACTTAGCAGAGCTGAGGATAATCCAGGCCCCCTGCCAGGCAACACGCTGAATTTGCCTTTAAACAGAATCTAGTTTTTATATCAAAATTAAATATGACTTGAACACTTTCATGCCTGCAACAGATGAGGAGAAAATAGTGGCCAGGCAGCTCTACCTCCCATAAACCCCTTCAGCACATCACTTATCTCACACTGCATGGTAGGCAAAGCACTCACATTTCCCTGCAGGCATCAGATGCCTCCACCAGCCTCTCAAGCCCTCCAAGGGCAGAGCAGGGAGGCTGGGGAGGAGGGGGCAGATGTGCTCTTGTTTTTGGAATGGGCATAAACTGAAAATAGCCTCCTGGTAGATGAGTACATTAGTGAAGCACAACTTGCTAAGCAGGAGAAATGTTTTACTGAGACAAATGTAATGTCTCTGAACCTTCCCTGAGAGTGAAGGAGCCAGCACCAAAAGCAGCTGTTCACAGCAGAACATTTTCCACCTTTACCTCGGGTAACCTCTGGATAATCACTGAATCTTGCCATGGTGCTGAGAGAGGATGTCAAGGCCAGGATCAGTACACTGTACTCTACATGACTGATCAGAGACTTCCAGTTTGCTTAAAGTAGTAATTTGATGATAAAAATCCTAACAATATCCTGCTCCCTTCAACCTCAATACACCATAATCTTATTTAACACATTGAGGAGGGGGGAGAAATCACATAATGAGCAGGCACCAGCGGGAATGTGAGGTAGGAAGGGATATTACAGTATCACTTCGGAGAGCACCATAAATAAATCTTCACCCGAGATGGGTAGGCAGATCAGCACAGAGCTCCACACAAAATTGCACTCCTCTACAAGACAGTGACTCATCAACTTCTCCACTTCTGATAATCATTCCAACTAGGCTTTCACTGCAGCAAGGAAGAGAAGCCAGAGAAGAGAACCATCTCTGAACCTGGCTAGAAGGAGTAGTCTTGCTGTCAGAGCAGGGAGCTGGGACACACGGGTCTAGATCCTGCCTCCTTTGATCATTCTCTGATGGACAATGTGGATGGTGTCCAAAGGACAATTCTTCTAGCCAAGGTATCCAGTCCTGGGCTCCACAATACAAGAGAGACATGGAAATGCTGAAATGAGTCCAGCAAAGGGCCATGAAAGAGATTAAAGGATGAGAGTATCTGTCACAGAAAAAGAGGCTGGGAGAGTTCTCGAGAAGAGAAGGCTCAGGGATTTTATCCATGTGTATAAATATCTGACAGAAAAATGTAAAGAAGATTGAGATAGACTCTTCTCAGTGGTGCCTACTCAGATGACCATGAGCACAAAGTGGCCAACAGGAAATGCCATTTAAAGATAAAGAACTTAGTTACTATGAGAGAGTCACCAATGGAAACAGGTTGCTCAGAGAGGTTGTTAAATCTCCCTCTTTGGAAATAATCAACCTTCATCTGGACTTTGCTCTCAGCAACCCTTCTCCAGCTGACCCTGGAGACTGGGTGATCTCCAGAGGTCCTCTCAAACCTCCATGACTGATTTAATGAGTCTCACCTTGGTCCATTGACTGTTCAAAGCTATTAGTATCACCTACATATGGATTTAGCTGCTAAAAAGCAGATATGAGTTTAAGTACCTGATGGACCTCACTAAATGTAAAATCCAGGGTATTTACTCAGGTGTTCATAAGTTCCTGAGTCAATGTCTAGCCACCAAAGCTGCAGAGACTTGGTGTTCAGAGCTCATTTTATTCCTCCTAAAATATATTAATTCAACAGATGAATCAAAGGTTTCCAGTGAAGACCCATTAGTCCCTGTAGGGGTGTTCTCTGGAGGTTATCCATCTGGCAGAGATGTCCCCTCAGACCATCACTCTGCACACTGGATTAAAAATTGTCAAGGAATCCACATGAACACTTTCTATAGTGCCCATCCCCATAATAACCAGGCATTGTTCAGGAATACATATGCAAAGCAACACCCTAACCATATGTCATGGACTGTTCTGATTTTCTACTGTAGTTACAGAATGCACTACGTATAAGATGGTTGAACCAGAGAGATTGAAGACTCCCAAAACAACCTGTTTGTCCTCAGCTTTCTTGAGAACTTGGGTTTGCTCCCTCCTGCATAACTCTGACAGATCTCAGTTCTTTGACTCTACATTAGGAGGTTTTTGGTTGTTCTTTATTTATTCTCCTTTATCTTTTGGCTAATGATACCCACCATCTTCTTGTAGAACTTGGACTGCCTCCTCTGTTTCTTGTACTATTTTATACTGCTTCTAAACTTAAGTTTGGGCAGGACTGCAACAGGCAGAGCCAAGCCTTTAATCCTCATCCTTTGCAGGCACCTTCATCCAATGCCCCTAAATGCATTATTTGGGTTTGTTTGTTTGTCTGTTTAAGCCATTTCCCTTAAGACAAACATCACTGTTTTGTCTCTCCACAGGCATAGACAGGTAATTGCATCTCCACAGAGCCCAGGATAAGTTGCATTCTGCAACTTTTTACCATTTTGCTTTCCTATTTCCACAATCTTCCATTCCCTTTGAACTAAGAGGCACTGAAGCCAGTTGGAGGCTTTCTATCAGTTTCCAAGGCCACTGGGTTAGTCCTCCATTTCACAATAAACTCCACACTCAAACCATGTATTTACTCAGGTTGACAGCAAAAGCCCGTCAGCTTTTCCCCCTTTGTCTTTTCCATGTTTTTTTTCCCCCAAGATGAGAACTTTGCAATTAGCCTCCCAACAGATAAGCCAGAAAGTAAAACCAGGCAACCAGCCCCTTCACTGGCAACTTTTCTTCCTCAGAAGTGGCATTGACCCCATGGCTCAGGAGGCAGCTCGGGTGGAAATGTGCCATGTGGATTAAGGGAAAAGCTACAACCAGGGCCAACCACACTGTTTATAAGCCTCTGCTGGCCTAATCCCAGTATCCTGGTGAGATGCCAGCTGCGGAAAGAGAGTTTCATGTTATTCCTTCTTCCCTTAAAGTGTCCCTTGGATGTAGCACTCAGTATTGGCCACCTAGAACCAACCTAAAATTGGGTGTTCTGTGGCAATCCACCGAGAAACCAGGACTTCAGCTGCAATAAATCTCTGAGCTTTGCTGAGGTCAGGTAACTACACCACCCCACAGCAGCTGAAGAAAAGGCTTAGATTTCAGGGTGCCCCTAAAGATAGTTGCTGAACTCCACATCTGGGGAAATGATTCCCATGTGGTGAGCTGGCGAGTCATCAGGAGAACAGTGATGATTGCAAGAACACAGATACATTGTGATCACTCAATCAGAGAACCATTTAGGTCAGAAAAGGCCCCCAGGATCATCAAGTCCAATTCTACACCAATCACTACCTTTTCAACTAGACCATGGCACTAAGTGCCACATCCAGTTGTTTTCTTGAACACCTCCAAGCGTCATGACTCCACCACCACTCTGGGCAGCCCATTCTGATGCTTAACAGCCCTTTCCATGAAGAAATTTCCATGAAGAAATTCCTCCTGACGACGTCATTCATCCATCACCTTATCTGGACACCTCCAGTGACTACAACTGGTTGTTATTCTTTAAATCTTCCCCATACCGTTTCCTTATTTTTTTTTTTTTTCCTCTCCCACACAGTATTTCTTCTTCTCTTGCTTATTTGCACCTTCTACTAAATGGAGAAGGAAAATTTGACCAGATAGAAGTATTTAACACAAAAACTGCCACTCTGGGCCTTGGTCCATGTTCTTCAGCACAGGAATAGGGTAATTAATACCCAGGGAAAGAGCCAGCTATGCACAGCAATCCATATCACTTGCTCTGAAAATTAGGAGCAGCATTTGTACATGCAGAACATCTATTTAAGGATGTTCACAGAAGCTTTATGGCTGTCTCCAAGCTCTGGAGAGCTCAAGCCATGATAAGTAAAGCACCTGGATTTCCAGGTGGGAGGATGCTAATCTAAACCTAATTTTAAATACCTTACAGCTCTCTATAATGTTTGCAGAACAGTTTCTCTGTAAGACAGCACACAGAGAATGAAATTTAGACAATGGGATAGGAAGAATTTGTCACTAGACATTTGTTTTCTGCAACTCTAATCCCCATGCAATACTTTAACCCACAACTCCCACAAACAGTGCCACAGTCTCTTGCCTTCCGGAGGGCCACTTTGGATCTTGCACTACATCAAAATCAGGTAATAGATAATTTTCAGTCAAATTACCTCACTAACTCTGCATACTTAAAGGTTCTCATCATATGCAGGGGCAGAACAGGTAGAGGGCAGACCCATGCACGGAATCCACATGAATCCCAGGGGCTGCAATCCCAGGCAAGGGGAGCAGAGCTGCAGGAGGACTGAGAGAAGAACTGCCCAGGAATAGCCTGTCCCACGATCTACACACTCTGCAGCATATGGAAAGCCAAGGAGCAGCTGCTGTTTAGCTGCAGCAAACCACGGCAAAATCAGCTGGATTGTCCCAAAGGATATGGGGAAGGAGGTTGACCATCCTAGTGCACCGATGTTGGAGGGAGTAGTTTCATGTCACATCTCCAGAGACAAATCCAGTTTAAAAGTTTCCCATGTCTCCCCCCACACGCATTCCTGCCTGCTTGCTTTCATCCGTCCCTTTTCCTGCTACAAGATACCCCAGAGTTCCTCTGTTCCAGCACCCACGCTTTCAGAAGGATAAGTAAACAAATATGTTTAAAAACAAGTCAATCACACCATGAGACTTCACCATAACCTACTTACCTTTCCCTCACCTTTAAACACAGGCATAAGGGTTTTTTTTTTTAGCTAGCTACCATTTTTTCAATAGCTTATTATTAAAAGCTACCAGTTCCAGTGATTCAAGCACGGAGATCACATTCAACCAACAGTGGACAGGGTAGAAGGGCAATAAATTTCCATATTCACCTCTTGGTTTGGATGTTCACTTGCTTCATTCCCCTTTGCTTTTGAATACTATCTGGATCATAAGCTCCTCAGACAAGGGGCTTTTTCTTCACATCATCACAAATGTTTGACCTTCAGTAGGGGAAAAAAGGGAAGCACTAACTCACATTTCTGTGTCTGTAACACAAGGCCACATCCCCCCTATCAACATACTCATAACGCAAGAGAGAACTGCATATTATCATAGACCAAGAGTTCAACCCTAATGCTGCATTCTGTGTAGAGATCTTGCTTCTGTCCATGAGACAACCTTGAAAACTGAAGGAAAAGAGTAAAAAATCAGCTGCTCATGCAGGATATTTAGTGCAACCATGCTGCAGGAACAGGAAGTTTTGCATCCTTGGCCCTGGGACTTGGGCACTGCACACTGGGTCTAGCTCTAAATCCCTGGTGAAACACATTCTTGAATAGAATAAAGGTTTTCTGTTGTTAATTCCACACGTTATACTTCTAACTTACCAGCTGCTCAGGCGATCCTATGGAAGAAGTGCCAGGAACTCCTGAGTGTAACTGTGTCTCCCCGAAGATGTGGCTGGGTGTTCACAGCCTCAGTGTTCACAAACCTGTCCTGTGGGTACATCTGGGGAGAACCACATGAAATCGTGCCTCCCCATGCTATGGGGCAGCCAGCACATGTGTGCGTGCAGGGATTTGGAACACAGAGTTACCACACCACCTACAGAGCCACAGGCACCTGTGTTTTCCTCCATAGCCCTTCTGCATCTCCAGACCTAAAGGTTTCCATTAAACTTTCCTCCCTTGGTCTTCCCTTGTCACAGCTCTAAGGAAACGACCTATGCATTTTTTTCATCTAGACCGGCAGAACAAAAGAATAGGGGATTAGTAAGGAAAGATCAATATTAGTTGAAATTGTTACATTCCTGTCAGTGAGGCCACATGCAGCACGTGTTGCACGTGTGTGACTGTCCCTGTCTGTCCAGTCTGGCTCAGTTATGTCCCCTCTTAAGAGTCCAAACACTTCAAGGCAGACACCACCAGCCAAATGTCTCCTGCCATCCCTCCACTGACTCCACATAGTGCCTCCAGGACAGTTTTACTCCCACATTTACTTCTAGGCTTATTCAGTAGGCCCACAGCAGCTTTATCCCAAATTAGCAAAGAAATACCACTTCAAGGCAGTGTGGTTCAATACTGCCTCCCCTGGCTTTTTGATTTTGCTCAAATTCCTGCAGTTTAGAGCTGTCTTTCAGAGTTGTCCTAAGGCCAGGGGTATGCTGACCGTCACTGCCCACGGTGTTTCTGGGATGCTCCACGATGGGCACAAAATCAGTTCTACTTGGCTGGCTCCTGTGGCTGCCTCAGAAATCTCCCAAAGGTGCAAATGAGTAGATTGAGAGGTGCAGTTCCAAAATGCCCCATCTCCCAGTGACCCATCATCCATGGATCACTGACATGGCCATTACAGCTTATCAAGTCAGTGCACGCCTAAGGAAAGGTCTGAGCCGCACATCCACACACATGCATTAAATCTGCAGACAAAAACCATCTTGATGTGATTAAGGCTGAACAGCAGTGACTGCTTTTGACCAGGCCCTCCTTTTTTTCCTAAGGTTTTCAAATTAAACACAATATTTCCAAAGGGGGTTTATTAAGAGGAGAGACTGATGCCTTTTAAAAACATATTGTAGGGACATCAAAAAGTCCTTATCATTAGTAATACTCAGCACCAAGAGAATTATTCATTGGAAAAGAAAGAACGTGTTTGATTCATTTTAGAAATTACCCGTGATTAAGGATTGCTATTTCTGGATCATTGCTGATATGAATTTGCATAACAGCCCTGAAGCAAGGCTTATTCCCTGCAGAGCACCCCAGAAAGACCTGACCTGTCCACAGCACATGTGGATGTTAATGCTATGCATGGCACAGTGAGACACAAAGACAAACAGGCAGGAGGAGGAGAGGAAGCCTTGATGAAGGGTAAGGCTTCTGCTTTCCAGCCAGGGCTGGGGTCCAGGAAAGCCAGAGTCAGTCGCTGCCATTGAATTTCTTCATGGTGTGGCCAGGACATTTTCCTTGCCTCAGCTTTCCAATGATAATTGAAGGCTGGAGCACTTCCCTGCCTTCTCAAGCAAAGGGGAGGTTGTGTCACATTTGATCAGTGTTTAAGTGCTTATTTAGCATCCAGATAGATCTTCCTTGTCCTGTTTGCTACCTCTGCCATTAGCAGTGCTGCAGAGAAAGGAGGTGAGGCAAGAGGACATCAGATGACTCCTCAGCACCAGCTGGAGGACTCCAATTAGTACAAGGCTAGGGCAGCAAGCACCATTATGGGCAAAATAGACATATCAGTTGCCTTGGGTGGTCACATCTTAACATGCACATCAAGTGACTTTAGGAAAAAGGAGAAGAATGAGCACATACATTCAGTTCTCCAGCAACTAATCCCCACTGATGGTATGGGGGACTGACAGCTCACAGAAGCAGTCTTACCCATCAGAAAGCATCTTGCAGCTGCCTGGAGCTTGGTGTCCCTCTCATGCCAGCACGTCTGTGTGCAGCAGCAAAATCCCAGACTGTGTCATCACACTCAGGGGTGTCAGATCATGGGCAATTTCTCATGGCACTCCTCAGCTTTGGAGAGATTTCAGTTTGCACCTCTTCAGGAAAATAGGTCTGGAGTTTGCTGCCCAAGAGCTGGGACGAACAGACCTGCCCATATTTCACTCCTGGGTTCAAAAGAGCTCAAAAACTGTGCCTTAGACTGAATGAAAACCGCTGGGTCTCTGCCAGCTGCAGTCACAGACAGGCAAAGCCTCCAACTTCTGCCCAAGCATTTCACATTGGTCTGCGACACCACACTGAGCAGAGGCAGCTTTAAGATAACCTGACCTTGGGCCCCAAACTGCCATCAAATCTGAGCCCTGTGGGAGGAGCCAACCTGTGTTACCATCACTGCTGTGTGATAGGGATTTCGTGTGGAGCAGTGCCTGTGAACAGGGTGGTACTTCCACAATGTGACATCCCTTTCCATTCCCAGTTTGAGATCAGCATGTACCTTGAATGTTCACAGATCGAGACATTTCCTTTAGAGTGCTAAAGAACTGGATCCTGAAAGTACTAAATCCTTTACTAAAACTATATATATACATATTTATAAGCATGCATTACAAAGCTTTCTCCAAGAAATACTTCGCCCATTGAGGTCCACAAACTGAAAATACAGCCTCTGTCATGCAGTCTCTGAACAATTTTACTCTCTGAAACAAACTGCCTTTAGCTGTCTTTGTAGTTCTCTGTACTCATTACTTCATAAAAAGGATTAAAAGACAAAAACCAAAACCAGAGAGTGGCAGATGAACCCTTCCCTTTGAGTATTAACCCTGTAAAATGTGTCAGTTCTAACTTACTCATCTTCTTTCCTTATGGATTAAATTGCAATATTTTCCCTCCTCAGTATACAAAGAAACCACATATTGCTGATCACTCTCTTTTTTTTTTTTCCTTTTTGCACTACCAATCACTTTTAATCATTTACCAGCAATCCTGGTTAACTGGAGAGATCCAGTTGACAAATGATGCCCCATTTACAAGAAGGGACAGATGCAGGATCCAGGGAACTACAGGCCTGTCAACCAGGCCTCAGTGCCAGCGAAAATTATGGAGGAGTTCATCTGGAGTGCCATCATGTGACGTGCAGGACAACCAGGTGATCAGGCCCAACCTGATCTCCTTCCGTGACCCACTTAGCGGATGAGCGAAGGGCTGTGATGGTTGTCTACCTAGATTTTAGTAAAGCCTTTGACACCATTTTCCACAGAATTCTCCTACAGAAACTGGCTCTCCAGAGTTTGGATGGGCATACTCTTCACTGGGTAAAAAAACTGGCTGGGTGGTGAGTGGCACTAAGTCCAGTTGGCAGCCAGGCATGAGTGGTTCCTGGTTTCCATGGCTCAGAGTTGAGGCCAGTCCTGTTTAATATCTTTATTGATCATCTAGACGAGGGGATCAAGGGCACCCTCAGTAACTTCATGGATGACAACTAGTGATTGTGCCCCTGTACTCAGCACTGGTGAGGCAAGACCTCAAATCCTGTTTTGGGCCCCTCACGACAAAAAAGAACTTGAGGGGCTGGAGTGTGCCCAGAGAAGGGCA